>NC_056734.1:954138065-954152772 GCF_019279795.1 Protopterus annectens | reverse complement strand
AGATCATCTTTGGGAAAACTACGCCTTATAACACAGTTAGTACTTAAAATCTAGGTGATGCATTGGCATGTTTTATTCCATATTCTGTATATGGGACGATCATTTTTGACTACCCCTTATAAACAGTTAGTACTTAAAATTAAAAACTGAATTAAGATTTTATTGTAGATGGGTAGTGACATCTATTGTTACATATGAAAGGTTAGTACTGCTTAATGTGAAGGAGGCATAGTGGTGCCTTTCTTAAGTCAGTATCTAAAGGCAATTCAGTTACCATTTATGGACAGATGCAAAGGTGGGGAGAGTCAGATAACTACTTACTGCTATATGTAGAGAGGCAACAATCATGGATAAAAGATCACAGAAATGAGACACTGGCACAGAAACAGAGGCAAATGGGAATAAATGCTGAGTCTACAGATCAACGAATAGGACAGAAGAGAATGTTAAATAGGAAAGAAACATCCAAGAAACGTAAGACAACAGGGAGGGAGGGAATGTCTGAATTGTCAGGCAAAATGTTAGCAGTCAGACCCAAAGAGGTACATTTAGGGGGATGCAGTTGCAACATGCTATGGGACCTATCTGTGTTCATCTCCCTTTTCATTGCACAGATGTCGCACCAGAAGCTTTCATATGAACTAAGAAAATCTACAATTTCTATAATTTTCTTCCAGGATATGCTGCTACGATTATCATATGGATTTATTTTATGTTGGCATTTCCCATTTCAATTCATTAAGTTAAATATGCTCAGTTTAAGTGACTAAACCATGTGCTCCTGGAATAGTTAAGGACTATGTAGGCAATGTGAAATCCCTACAAGCATTGCTTACAAGTTCTTCGTTACAGAATATTATTGTATAGCTCTAACTATTTATGCAAACTTCTTTCCTTCATCTGTGATCTCTGTTTAACTACCACCACCATTCCACACACTTTTAAATACTGTCCCATCATTCCCCTTCCAGACATTAACAACTATTCTACTCTCTACAATTTTAGCCCTATATATTTGTACACTTGCTAAAGCCCTAGGAAAAAAACTTTATAAACTGTTGTTACAATACATTGATGCCTATGATGCTGTTAAGTTTAGTTACTGTGGCTTGTCTGAAATGCCTGTTCCTTTTTTAAAAAAACCTCTAGTTAAGAGAGCATTCATTGTTTTCTCAAGTCTTAACAACTCTTGTTCTAGCATCTTTTTAAAAGGTGTTGCACAAAGCACCATCTTCTTCCTATTCATCAATAATCTTCCCACTAACCTACCTCACACTAGGAACACCCCCCTAGAAAGATCTCTTCAAACTGACATTTCCTTATTCTGGAACTGGCTTAGTGCAAACAGACTGGAAATAAACACCCAGAATCTAAAGTCATGCTACTTTGCACTGTTAAAAAAACTCCATAATGCAACCCCTCCCATTTTCACAGACCCAAACAGCACAACACTACCTGCTGTTGAAGAACACTGGTATCATAACATCCATATTGGCTAAACTCTGTCTTTCCACACTTATACAGAATGCCAATCATGGAAAGTACTACAGTTGCAACAGCCTATAGATTTTGCAACCTCCTCACATCTGTAGCCAGACATGTTAATGTAGTAAATATACAAAGATTAGAATATTGTTTCCTTTTTCTTGCTTTCATCTTCTCACTTGATACCTTTACTCTGCAAAAGTATGAAAACAAAGGGCCCAAGTTCACATACTAACACACTGGTATGAACATCACTGTACTATAATGCAAACAGCCAACTGGATGACTGTTTCCAGTAGCACAATGTCTCTCCTAAATTCTCTTTCCCACAAGCTTATGATTGATCCAAATATGATAGTTCTTTTAACAATGATGATACATGGTGCACATTATGGGCTGTTTTAGTTAGATATATTTCTTTTAAGAATTAATATTACACCCAGAATATGAACTTTAGCAATGCCTATCCATTCCCTCTACAAAGCCATATTTTTACTGGTTTGTATGCCCATTGTGTAGGCAGTCAAACTAATAATAATCCATATATTGTTCATATTATTGGTTCTGTTCATATGTGGCCTCATGGCCAGCCTTAAACATAGGTGAGCTAAGTGTCCATCTCAGACACTGCACTAGTAGGGACACTTCTTTTCTATCTATATCTCTATGTATCTATATATCGATTTTTCTTAAAGTACAGAAATGTGACGTGCAGAATTCTTGAACAAAGAATTTGAGAGGTATGCTATCTCGTTTTGCAGGACTAGTGTAGATCTGCATCAGTGATCTGATTTGTCTGAAGCAATTTGAAATACTTTAATGTATAGCTACTGTTTGCATGGAACCAAGGTAAATACATAATACATGGCCACCATTTTATTGCAATCATCCAATGCTGTATTTTAAAAGTAACTTACCCTCTTGTTTACTTTGTCATTATCTGGCTTTGCGGGACTAGTGTGTATTTGTGTGAAGTAAGATTTACTGTAATTACTGTGTGTTTGTGTTAAACATTAAGTACATTATGGTGACTGTTATTATTTATTGTATTGTTTATTTATTTTACCACAGTCAGACATCTGAGGTGTACACAGTCTGTAATGTGAGTGTAAGTAATTGGTACAGGGGTGATCTGTAGATTAACAGATTTTTCTCTGTTTCTTTGTGTTCACTGCTAGATCTATTGTGACAAATGTATTCTCACACAATATATTGTATTTGTAGTGTAATACTATGATTGCTATGGCATGTGTGTGTTGGGAGGGACTGCAGTGTATTTAAAAGTAACAAGACAGTCAGAATTTCTTTTACTTTCCATCACAAATATCAGAATTGTAAAAAATGAGTGGCTATGTTTGTTTTTTCTTTTGGCATCAAGATGCATGTGAGAGCAGCTGCTCACTGGCTCACTGGTGCAGTGAGCATCATTTCCATTTCACACTGCTCGACTCTGGTTGAGTTCTTGGCTGTGGCTTCTGTGTGGAGTATGCATGTCCTACTTATCTCTGTATGGGTTTACCTAAGTGCTTTAGTTTCTCCCACCACCACAATCCCATGCTGTAGATGAATACGTGAAATAGCATTACTCCAGTTTGTGTGTGTGTGTGTGTGTGTGTGTGTGTGCGCGTGTGTGTGTGTGTGTGTGTGTGTGTGTGTGCGTGTGTGTGCGTGTGTGTGTGTGTGTGTGTGTGTGTGTGTGTGTGTGTGTGTGTGTGTGTGTGTGTGTGTGTGTCTATTCTTGTGTATCTTGTGATATACCTAACTTGCCAGTATGTATGTGAAAAATCATTGCCTCTGCAGCCAGATCCATAGCACACATGTGTGTATGCATGCAAAAAAGATATGACAGAATTTTTATGTGCGGGCACACATAATATTGTTAGGCACATACGTGAAATATATAACCTGGACTCGACTTAGTCTAAATCTAATCTAAAACCATCCCTGCTCCAAAGTATAGGTTCATAGGTAGGTACTAGGCTATCTGCCCGAAGGCATTTATAAGCCTAGCCAGAATGTGTTGGCTTTCGCTGCCCCCTTAGATTAGTTCCCTGTGCCTCTGTCCAGCAGAGCCATTGAAGTGATCCCTGGGGTAAATTTTCTGTTTCCCATCCACTCGTCAAAGATTTCTCTTGAAGAAGGTTAGCAAGGAGCTCTGCCTAATGTAGATTGGAATCTTGTTCCAGAGCATGGGAAGTCTCTGTGACAGGAATCTATCCCTCCAGCAAGTCCTATTTATTGATGTAGTGAGGTTTAGATCCCTGGAGCGTGTGGCTTGAGGGGATATGTTTTTCTTTAGGTGGAGCATGTCCATCAATTTTGAGTTGGACATAACCTTGTATGTCAGGCAGAGATCACCTCTGAGTAGGCGGTATGCAACCGAGTACAGCTAGAGTTTTTTCAGTCAAGCTGCATAGGGCATGTGCTTGAGGCCAGTGAACCTCTTGGTGAGGAACTTCTGTGGTCTTTCCAGTTGTTGCAGGTGTCTTGTAAGGTACATCCCAAATGGGGCATTGTACACTATGATGGGTCTGATGAGTGATGCGTACAGGGGCCCAATGACCTCTTTTGATCTGGATGCAAACCATTTTGTAATTAGGTGGGCCACATAGAAGGATTTCCTAACTACTTTGGCAATGTGATTATCAAAGGAGAGGTTGCTATCTACTTAGGTCCCCAGATCCCTTATTATGTCTTCTGTATTTAGGGGGCTACCACCTATGTGGTAGTTTGTGGGTACTTTGTTTTTTCCAAAGGGGATGACTATGCACTTTTTGGCATTTAGCTTGAGACCATGGTTTTGACACCAGGTATCTGTCTCAGTGAGACCCTCTTGGAGGATGTCTGTGTCAGCCAGAGAGTCAATTATGGCCCCTAATTTGCAGTTGTTTGTGAACTTGGTGAGCCATAGTCCTCCTGTGCTTGCCTGTACCTCTGAGAAGTATATGCCGAACAGGAGGGGTCCTAGGACTGAGCCCTTGGGAATGCCACTTGTAACCAGTTTAGAGTCAGACTAGCTCCTGCAACTCTTACCATGTAGGTTCTGTCCGTGAGCCAGCTGACAACCCATCTCATGATGTAGGGGTTTATTTTCAGGCTGGTGAGTTTGTCTATAATACCTGAGTGGGGAATGGTGTCGAAGGCCTTTGCGAGGTCTAGGTAGGCTGTGTGGACCACCTTTCCCTCGTCTATAGCCTTGGTTACTGTCTCAAAGAAGTCCACCAGGTTTAGGAGGCATGATCTGCCCTTAACAAAGCCGAACTGGGTTGGGGCCAGTGTTTGGAGGTTTCCATTGTTTCTATTAATGAGATCCATGATGATGCACTCCATAGCTTTGCAGACCAAGCTAGTCAGGCTTATAGGGCGATAGTTCCTGGGGTCTGTTGTGGCTCCACCTTTGTGGAGCGGAATAACCACTGCTGTGCGCCACTCTGTGGGTATGTAGCCTGTGGAGAGGCTGAGTTTAAACAGCATGTTTAGGTGAGGGGTTAGTTTATCTTTGAGCTTGTGTAGAACACAGCCTGGGACACCATCCGGTCCCAATGATGCTGTGGTTTTGGCTTTGGAGAGAGCTGTTTTAACCTGAGTGTCTGTGATTTCAGGGTCACTACATTCTTCTGGTATAGTTATGGGCCCTTGTGGGGGTGAGAGGGGGTAAAGTTTGCACTGAACCTGTCTGCCAGGATGTTGGCTATATCGGTCGGTTCAGTGTATTTTGTGCCATTCTGCACTAACTCTGAGCAGATCTGAGAATTGCCACTTAGATTCTTGACATAGCTAAAGAATGCCTTGTGGTTATCTTTGGAGTCCATGGCAATTTTTCTTTCGAAGCTAGCCTTGGATGATTTTATGAGGGGAACGTAGTTTCTTGCTGATACTGATCAGGGATGTCTTCCCTTCTTGGGATTTTACTCTTTTCTGTACTAGTTTCCTCCTTCTATTGTATAGCTTGTTTATGGCAGGGGTCCACCAGACTGGTTTCCTTTTCTTGGAGGAGTGAGTCTTGGTTTTGTTTGGGATAGCACGATCCATGCATTCTTGTAGGTGCCCGTAGAGTGCATTAGTAAAGGATTTTGCAGCTTGGACAGTGTTATCCTTTAGCATGGGGGCTTTGAAATGTTCCACCTCGGTCTTAAGTAATGTGACATTTGCTTTTGAAAAGTTTTTCACGGTGGTTTCTTTGACCAGGGGTGGTGGCGGAATGTGGATATCCAGAGTGATTAGTTTATGGTCAGATCTAACCAATGAAGGGTTGACCTCCGGTGTGGAACACCGGTCGCCCATGTTGGTGATGACCAGGTCCATTATGTTGTCACCTCTGGTGAGGGTGTTAACCAGTTGATCCAGGGTGTTTGAGTTTATAAATTCTAGGAAATGTTGGGCCAGGGAGTTTGTACTTGAGTAGTTCTCCCAGTTAATGTTTGGATAATTGAAATCACCCAATATCAAGGTGTTTGGTAGGACCTTTATATTTCCCAGTGCTTCCAGGAATGTGGAGTGGGGGTCCTGGGACATGGTGGGTGATCTGTATCAAGCTATAATTTGAATAGCAGTTTTTGCCCTTTGTTAGTTGCACGTGGATGATCTCTGTAGCATCATGCTGTGCCACTAACCTGGAGGTGTGGGTATCCTTGATGAATATGGATACTCCCCCCTTTTGTATTTTGGTCTGGATTTTGTGGCCGAAATGTGTGGTATGAGTTGTAGCCTGGTAGTGCCGGGGTGCTCTGGAGCCTTAAACCAGGTTTTTGTTACTGCACATATATCGATTTTTCTCCATACTGAGGAGTGCCTTGAGTGCATGCATTTTGAGGTTTAGTCTTCTGGTATTGCATAGCATTACCCTCATTTTTTTTGTTACTTGTGCTATTTACGGTGGTGGGTTTGTCTTTTGAGCCTTGCCTAAAATGGCACTATGGGGGTGGCAAGAGCCTTGGCCAGTATTCGAAAGCCTAAGGGTGACAGGTGCAAGCCATCTCTAGCAAAGCAGCGTGGCTGTCGAGCATGTCATCCCAGGCTGACAGACACTGGATCCCCTTTGAATGACACCAGAAGCTTAGCCAGTTGTTGAAATTGATAATTTTTTCTCTAAACCGTGGTATCATTCTTGGTAAGGGCAGGAGGCTACTCAGGGTCAGGGTCATACCAGCCTGGGCTACGTGATCAGAGAGCGCCTCCATGTCTCTTTTCATGTAGTCCAGGGAGGTACAGCTCAGGTCATTCACACCAACATGGACAATGACAGAGTCATATTTGTACTTGTTCTGGAGTGACCTGAGTGCTTGTGTTATGTGGTGGATCCTGGCACCCGACAGGCAACTAACAGTAACCTTCTCCTTGTTCAGCCTAGTGAGTGGGAAGTCAGTGTGCCTGACTATAGAGTCACCTATTACTAGTGTGTTGGGTATGTTATTTTGCCTTAAGGGCTGTGATTGTGTGGCACACTGGTTTTGTGAAGTATGTGTTTCATGGTTTGTGTTGGGGGGTGGAGGTTGCTTGGATATCTGCTTTGGAGATCTCTGTTGCTTTTGCAGTTTTTTATTTAGAGCCTTTGAGTATGTTTTTGTGTATTTATGTGTGTTTGTTGCCAGTGCTGATTTCATAGGTGTATGTGAGACTGGTGGTGTGATGCAAGTAATTCCCTTCTCTTGACTGCCTGGTCCAGTATTGGGTTGAGGGAGCTTAGCCTCCAGTTTGGCTGTATAATTGCATCTCTCACATGTATTAGTGTTTGGTGGAAGGAGGAGAGGGTTGTCTGTGTACATGAGACAATTGTAATATTGCCTCAAAATGCCCAGATTTACCAGTTGGACTGGAGAGTATACCTGAAACTGCCCTTTGGACATGCCTGGATAGATACAGTGAACTGTTTTACTGATTGGCTGGTAAGGCCGAATAGAGAGCCTTGTCCTTCTCTACAGTATAGGGCGGTCTAGTGCTAAGGTTTATTAGTGTTTGCTATAAGTTTTGGGCAAGTTCAGGGATGAGAAGTGAATGATTTGAGTGCTTAAGTTGAACGTTTGTCTAGTTCCAAGAGAAAAATTGAAGAGTAGACTTTGTGGAGCCGGTAATAGTTATACCCTAGCTAACCGGCGCTGCCCAGCATGCAAAATTACGCAAATGCGGGTTTTATAGCAGGGAAATGAAAGAGATAAAAAATTAGCCCAAAATGGCCAATAAACTACTAATTACTGGGCTGAAACCACTCCTCCAGGGACAGATATGCTGCTCAAAGCTCCCTCTCTCACAGAGAAACTTCCTTCTATCCAAGTAAGGTATGGGCAAACACAGAAACTTGTAACACAGCCCTGAATTCAGCACTAACCTGAAAACTGGACTAAACTAGCTTAGAAAAGTGGGAAAACAAATATGTACAGATGCTCACTGTAGTTTATATGGGAGACTGGGGATGATGTTAGTATTTCTTTAATTTTCTTCTGAAATGGCAGAGATCTACACGTCACTACAGCTTGTGTTGTGGCTGGGGATGGTATGATTATTATTTCTTTAGCTTTCCTTTCAGAGCTCAGAAGTGTGTAGAGAAGGTCACTATAGCTTGTATAGGAGTAGTATACTGTCTAGGAGTAACAGTTTGGAAACATTACTGTGATCATTATTTTTTCACAATCACTTTCCATACACTCAAACATCAGACACATATGCAGGTTGCTATCTTTAATGGAAGGATAAGAAGGCATGCTGATTATATTTGTCTGACTAAAACAGGTTCAAATACATTAGATCCGTTTCCTTCAGTTTTCTTCCAGTCTGACATGAGAGGAGTAATTAGATGGTGGTTTTCTTTTGAGAGTAGAGGCAAGGAGGCCTGCTGTATATGTTGAAATGTTTGACAACAGCCATTTCTGCTTGTGCTTCCACTTTCATCCCCATCTAAAACCCAAAGTTATAAAAAAATTTTTGGAAGGGGTAGGGAGGCAGCTTTGAATTAAGCCTTGAATTTCTTTCCTTACTTGTGATTTTTGTTCATAAGCCACGGTGGTACAGTGGTAGCGTTGTTGCCTCACAGCAAGAGGTTCTCCTGTTCGATTCTCAGCTGGAGTGCCTTTTGTGTGGAGTCTGTATGTTCTCCTCACGGTCAAGTGGCCTTCGAAAGACATGTGTGAATGGCTGTGCCTTTGCTGAAGGTTGGGTGTCGGGCTGGCAACTCGGCACCATAAAAAAAATCGACTGCTAATCATTAGCAGACCGGAATTCTGCTCTGGCGACCCCTAACCAGGAAAAGCCGAAAAGACAAACAAACTTGTGATTTTTGTTCAGGCCATCACTGGATCAAAAGGTTGTAAAAAAGCTCCAAAATGCACCTTAGTGCATCTTTGAGTCTAGTGCCCCCAGACTACCAGCTTAATTAAGTTTTTTTCAACAGTTACTGTAGTGCAGTCTTGGTCAGTTAGTGTGTGTGGGTTGAAAGTGTTGCAGAAATCATCCACCAGGTGATGCGCATGATGAGATTAAAATGGGCAGCAGTGGAGGGGAGGGGGGCAGCAAGCAGACCTTCTTCTAGGGCTGCATTTCACCTGGCCATTTGCGGCCTTAATACCAAACTGAAAAACATTCAGTTTATATACAGTGCTTGAATATTGTCTGAGCATATACTTTTGGCTCACTCTGTTTATAAGGAAGTCATTACTGGGAAGGAAGGAGACATGCACACATGCATTTGCATGGTAGTCATTGACTCTCAGTAGTTCATTACCTGCCAATTTTTATGTTGAGCACTGTATACCCTGTGAGGGGGACCATACATATTATGGTTCCATGTTGAGCCTTTAACTGTTGTTTTGCTTAAATAAGCTGCCAGGTGGCATGTTTGTGTCTACTGGCTGCCATTAATGCTGGTGAGAAACTAGATGTTGGAACTTTATCTTCATAGTGTACTTCTGTATTAAGGCATACAGCTTTATGTTATTTAGCCTTAATGTAATGCAGTGTTGTTTGCATGGACTGGCTGGGTAGTGGGCCTTCAGGGGGTTTGGGTGGGACTTGTGGAAATCACAGGCTTTTAAGGCATTTTTCCTTTATCCCTTCCTTTGATTTCCTTGTGTCAGTAATTGTGACTTTGAAGTGTCAGACTTATTACACTTGGGTTCCTCCTTTGACTACCTTCTGTACACAGGTACTACTTTTTGTGTTACATGGAATAACAGTTTAGTTGCCCATTTGTTCACAGTTGCATCATGCTGTATCACCTATTTGTGCACATTTCCCTTTTCATTGTGCTAAACTGAGGTGCCATTCAAAGTTCATCAGGTTTCTCAAAATGGGAAGAGGATTTTCAACTACTTTGAATTCACAACTGTTATATAGTGGATTAGGTTATACTTTGGGTAAGCCCATCATATATCATTAGAAGTGAGTACTTCAAATATGATTGGCCTTGACAGCGGAGGGGAGATGTATTTAAACTCCAGATGACACCATCCTGACATTATTTGATTTCATGAGATCAGTCTTTGTCCAAGTGAGCAAGTTTTCTCATTGGGGATACTCTTCTTTTGTCCCCACAGTAGAGGTAGACATTTTGCCATCATTGAGTAATGGGAATATCTTAGGTAAGGGGCTTCTTGAATATTCAAAGGAGACATTGCGATGGGGTGAAGGGTGTATGACAGAATAATTTACTGACTAGCCACCTTAACTTTCCTTTTGCACAGGTTAGGTCCCTATTTAATGAAACCAAAGGATTTGTTCAGGATGGTATTCTACTGGCTGGAAAATTTAAAATCAGTCTTCCTCTGGCTCATATGAACATGCTAAAGGATGACAGTGAATATGTAACACTCTGAACACTGGACTGGGTAAATCACACAGTTGCACAGTAAAGAGTGCTTATGCATTTTTCAAGTAGTTTAATATGTCTTCCAATATGGACTCATTTTTTGGTTTCTTCATCTTTGCTAAACTACAGTTTCCATCTTTGTGATATTATATTGCCTGGATCTAAGGGTTTCTTGACTTGGAAACTGATTTTAAGTTTTTTTAGACATTATTCCTTAAGATTTAGAGACTGCCTGTCATTTTTTTATACAAAGCTATCTGAGTTTCATGCAGCAGAATTTGAAGGCATTCGTGTTTGTAACTCCAGTACATCTTGCTTGAATTGGATAACTTGGTTCTGCATAGCAGACTTTCATCCTCAACTCAGTTTAGAGGCAGTGGACAGCTACTTTCATACCCCAGCCAGTATTCTAGGTAACAATGAGATTACAAGGTGCTTCACTTTGTATATGTGGCATATTCTGATTTGCAAAATTGTAGCCCCCACAAAATGTTTATGTTTATTATTTTTCATCTGGTGCTAAACAGTTGCAATCTTTAGCACTGAGACAGTGCTGCAAAGTTTCTCATTTAATTTGAGCTCATCTTTAAATACCTGGTGTGCTAAAATGGGCTCATATCAAATGATAAAAAGTGCAATATTTTCATGTTTGGTAAACAAACCTTCCCCACCATGTGACATAGACAGCACCAGCATACAACACAGACAACACCTCACTCCAAAATGAGAATAGTGTTAAAAACCTAAGAACTTGGACTGATAAATCCCTTTTGATCATCATGTAACTGCAGTAGTCAGAAAGTCCTTCTATGAAGGACAGGTAACTGCCAAAGGAATATCATCTGGATCTAATGACATTATTGTCTTATAAAATACAGTGTCCCTTGGGATGTACCTCACTAGACATATTAAGCAACTAGAAAGACCCCAGAGATTACTGACAAAAGATTAGTCCCTTAGTTCAGTATTTTGTTAGGAACCCAGTCATATTCTGGATCTCTTGCATCTCCGCAAAACAAACAGTACCACCATAGCTCTCAACTTGATAGCACGAAGAATTTGGACAAAGCCTCAAAAATATGGACACAATTTAAATACTGCTCTTATAAACTTAGAAAGTTGACAGAATAAAAGTTTTTGTGTTAACATACATTTTCTGAAGGATATGAAGTCTGAAACTCAAATAACTGTTATTATTTAGTGAAGTCAATCCTCACTGATTTTCCAAACAAATCCAGAAAATCACAAATTTTACAAGGAACAGACCAAAAATATCAGGCAAAAAAATCTATACAGTTGACAGGTAATAGTCCCACTAATAACAGAACCAGAGATCTAACTTTTCATCAGCAAATAAATAAAACAGACAGGTGAGACAGAGTCATTGCACGGAAACTTTCCCTCCTCTGGAATAGAATCCTACTGCAAATCAAGCAGTGTGATACATTATCATTCTCCATACAGGAACTGGATGATTGGATGGATATTCACAAATCCATCCATTATTTAACTGGCCTAGATCTCTGTGAAAAAGGCGGAACAGTCCGAGGGTGGGTACTATCAAGGTCTAAATGGTCACAAGACTCAACTGCCTTGTATTTCCTATGATTCCTGTTAAAGGCATCTATGGTGTGGTGTGGGTTACATCAGATTACCTTTCATTTGTCCCTGATTTTATCTCATATTTTTGCCCTAGTCTAATAAAATATTTGATTTTTCTGGTAAAGTACTGAATATTTCAGCTAGTCTATAACACCAGTCATTAAAGTTTCATATTTTATATTGTTCAAAAAATGTGTCTTGATGGAACACCTGTTGTTCTACTACCTTTCTAAGTTAGAGTAATATCGCTGAATCTGGGCTTTGCTCCCCCTCCATTATTTTTGGTTTTGTCTAGAATTCTTCAGCAAAGTTCACTTCTGTCTGGGATGCATGTCTTGTTGGGCTAAAGTACTTCCTCTGCAACATACTAACTCAAACCACAGTCATGCTTGAAGAGTGTGTGGCCTTGGAGAACCACATTAAGTAACTTATACAGTAAAAATCAAATTCTCCACATTTTCGTAACAGAAGTCATTCCTATGCTAGACAATATGTTGTAAGTGAGAGAGAATTTTTGAATAGGTTAAGTTTGTTCTGACCCTGGGTAGTTCCACTTAATTAGCTCATACCCTACTTTAACCTTCTATTAAAGCTTGCAACAACTCCTTTTTGTACTCTTAATCAATGTGTGTTTTTTGTACTAGCCACTGATGAACGTAACCAAAATGTCCTTTAAAATTTATTGTTTATTTTAACACACTGTGCTCCTTATAGTATATTTACTTTTTGCTTCTTTCTTGGCCTTTAGATTGTACCTTTTTAACATTTTGACTCTGTACTGTACTTTATTAACATGTAATGTATTTACTGTATTTGCTGTACTAAACTTTGTGGAGCTTTTCTCCGCAGGCCTCCACTGAAAATCGGATCCATGCGCAGTTGGACGTTCCCAGTAAACAAATGTAAAATAAATACATAGTTTATTTAATAAAGTATGACCCTAACCAGGTATGACTTTATGAAGAAATCAATAAATCTAAGAGGAGCAAGGCAAATGTCAGAGTCAAAAATCATATCCCTGTGCGTAAATCACAGAGGTTGAGAAGTAGGCCACTGCTCATAGAGGTTTCTGAAGTGAGGCAGTTCCTTTTTAGTACTAGTGATTTAGGGACTGTTGTTAAGAAATAGCTGCAGTGTAAGGTTGCTTGCCATGATGTGCCCTGATGGGCTGCCCATAAACCTTTATCCAATTATCTTTTCTCCAACAGACTTTGATTGATTGATAGTTTTGGGGAGGTAATGAACTTCAAAGTCAAGGAGAGAGTTGTCTCTGCTGTGCTGGAGGTGCACGAACATATTACAACACATTTTTATTCTGACTGCACATTTTAAAATTTTCATATCCCTAAATCTCTTGATAAATAAATAGGCTCATCCTAATCAGACAAGATTTACCTTGGAATGTTATATCAGGGATAATGTGAGGAAAGTCTTAAATGTCAAAAATAGTTGCTTTGTGGTTACAAAGGCACAAAAACACTAGGCAGAATCTCCTGGAAGCTTTTGCTCAAGGTTCGGCCTGAAATTAAGATTAAGACAATTAAAGCTGTTTTTCTCTGTCAGCTTCAAGTACAAAGACAAGTTGCAACATTTCTGCTAATTATATTTTGTGGTGTGACACCCATCAGGGCTGCTGGCTCTATTACCATTATTATTTACATTAGTACTGAAGCCTTTGCTAGACAAGCTGCGTCTGTGTAGCTTCAACAATGGGGTTGCTTTGCCCTTGCCTTTCCAGTCTTCCTTCTGCCTTTACAAAGATGATTTGTGTATTATGTTTCCTAATCATTTTTTATCAGGGCTAACAAGACTGCCTGATTTGCTGATTGCCCAGTTAATTATAAAGTAAACCCTGCTCAGACACAAGCCCTCTGTTCAGAGTGTTCCTCTGTTTTATTTAAAGATCTGTATAAATTTAAGTGTACTACTATACCTGTTAGAGTTTGAAGTACTTCGGGAGCACTGAACCCTTAAGAAAAAAAAAAAAGACAGAATTAAGTCAAATAATCGAGTCTTAGATTTTTCACTAGGCAAGAATGTGGTTTCTTCCACATTAAGAAGCTGAATTAATTAATCCCCCAAATATTATACTGTCTGGCTTCTTTGATTACTCTGACCATTGACTGCAAAAAATGGTATCAGTGGGATTCCAAGTTTTTGTAGTTTCCTGTTTAGCTGAAAGTTCAACTAGATGATACGAGCACAAGTAAGCGGTGTGTGATCACCAGTTTCCAGTTCTGTCCAGTTTATCATGGCTGTCCACTTAGATGTCATAATTATTTGGTTATTCCCTGCTTATAACTCCAAATGAAGTTTTCTGAAATGATTTTATTGGAAGAATGGCCTCAGAAATCAGCAGAGGAGGATGGTATTACTAGGAACTGGCTTACATAAGGATCTCAGGTTTGGTGAGTGTTGAAGCACTATTATTGACACTGTATTATCTATTAGATAAACCTCCTCTGTAGGTTAAGTTGCTAATTTTGAGAACATCTTTATGTACACAAGACCTTGTTCAGGTACATGAGGTCCAGAGGTTTCATGTTTTGCTGGAAGCTTGTCTATGCTACTGGTTCCAGCTGCTCTGTAATGGGGAGGCATTATCCTTTGTAGAAACATAATTTACATTTGATTTGCCGCCTTTGGACTGGTTGGTCTATCAAAGTGCAGCAGATTTCCTGAAAAGTAGTCACATTACAATTAGAACACCTGCAGAATGTGTTGCATCCCTCTTGGAACCTATGGTAGATTAATTCATACAGCATTTATGGTTCCCTTAATTACCTGACTGCATCATACCGTCGCCTTTCCATAGAAAATAAT
>NC_056734.1:953795565-953800565 GCF_019279795.1 Protopterus annectens | reverse complement strand
GCTATTTGTGGTTCCCCTGATTTTCATTGCACGTATTTTTTTCACATCTGTTACGTGTGTGTTACAAGCCTCTAAATAGGGCTCTTACAAGAGTATATGTAGCTTTAATATCATTGTCTGCAGATGTCGGTCTCCACTGAAAATTCTGTTTCTTTAAGTTTGTTACATTAACTAAAACACTGACTAAATATATAAAAAATAATTGCATAATTTTCAGTTTGTGGTAAGAGATGCCCGAGTCAATTAGTTTGCATATTAATTATTCTAAAATTGCTAGTCATCCTTGGCTTTCTGTTAAGTGCTTTTGATCTTGGACATACTGGATTAAACAATGGGTGCCAGCAGAGGTGAAAATTGTCATATTCAAGTTTATGAGGTGCTAAGTGCATTGGTTTCTGGATTGGTATTGACTTTGATTTCATTGAATGAGACATTTAAATGCTGAGCTGTTAACAATGTCTTATGCATTTGAATGTATTTATCTGAATGTGTTAACCAGTGTAATCTATTCATGCATTCATTACAAAGTAGTAAAGTCAGATATTGTCTAGGTGCAACATGTGGACAGACAAGACTTGGCTTAATTGTTTGGGGTAAGTATACTGTTTTATGAAATAGTATGTGTGTTGCTTTCTACAGAATTCTGCTTAGTTGTGGAAGTCACAGTCATAAGGGAAGATTGGACAAGAGGTTATTGCAGCCTTTTTGATTAAATTACTACTGTTTTTTCAGAATTTTGCTTTTTGTGTTTGGCGACAGTGGGATTATAAATGACTGTCATGATTTGCTATAGGTGACTTGAATTTTGAAGTAAGTTTTACAGATAATGACGATATTCTGCTGGTTAAGCTGTTCTATAGAGTCACTGCAAGCCATCTGCAGAAGCAATCAGCATTGTAGGAGATGGCTGCTCGACGAATTAATGAGACTTGTTTAGACTACACACTTGGATATTACAAGTAAGTGAACATTTTTATGTTTCAGAAATTCTAATTTAGACTGTATGTTATTGATGCCATCTCTTCTGTTTTGTTTTCGTTACTGGAGAAATGTAAGTGGACAGTATCTATTTGATGTACTTCTTGTTTCCATGTTGCATGGTTTATATAGTGTAATGCTTTGTAGTATAGGTTTACTTCTTTACAGTTTGCTAGTTTTCCTGCGCTTTGAGTGTACAGTAATTTCAGTGTGTATTTATGTTAATAGAGGAG
Organism: Protopterus annectens; assembly: GCF_019279795.1. Classification (NCBI taxonomy): domain Eukaryota; kingdom Metazoa; phylum Chordata; order Ceratodontiformes; family Protopteridae; genus Protopterus; species Protopterus annectens. The sequence goes on along the minus strand of NC_056734.1, from coordinate 953,799,354 downwards.
TGTTATCTCCATTACTAACTGGCTATTTTTTCACTGATTGCTTGGGAGTCTTATGTTCTAGGAGGTCTTCCGTGTTCTTTTTTCTTTGCTTTTTTGCTTTTTTTTGACCAGGTATGTCCAACTGAGCTCAGGAGCCCTTTTTCAGCAGAGGCCTGGGGAGAAAAGCTCAAAGTAGAATACAATTTTCATATAACAAAAGCAATTAAAACTGCAGAGAATACACAATTATTACAGTACAAAAATTAGATATTAGTAATATGCCCTATGAGAATAAGAAATATTAACATGAGGTTACATAATGAAATACAATTCATAATGACAGTTGCAGTTAGGCAGGACATCTACTATAGAATGTTATTCAAAGGGATTAGCAGATTAGGTTGAAAAGACAGTTGAGGGACTAGTTCAGGGAAGGATAGAGGCAGCATGTGAGAGGAAGAGTAGAGAGCAGGAGATTGATTGTCATTTGGATGGGGGAAACATTCAGGGAGGGTGAGTAGAGTGGCATATCCAGTGACATTTAAAATACTCTTTGGTGGCTGTCTTAAATTTTTTAAGATGTGTGAGGGTCCTGATTTCTAATGGGAGTTTATTCCAAGCAATAGAAGGATGATAACTATATATGTTGCACCCAGATTTGGTGTTGGGTTTATAAATTTGTAATAGATCTTGTATAGAACTCTGGAGAGGTCTAATAGGAGAATAGTGGAAGATGAGGAAAGATAGAGTCAGACAGTAGGAAGACTGGACTACGATAGAGTGGATGATCTGGGGCTGAGAGAGAAGAAGCAGGTGGGGTAGTTTGAGCCATTTTAGGTGTTTTAGAGAGAGACAGTGACGGGATTAGTAAGCTTCTTGTGCAGCTAATCTAACGACCTTGTTATAAGTAGACTCTAGTTTAGTCGGCATTGAGGAGTTGACATTTGTGAGAATTTGGGAGCTGTACTTTAGACTGGGTAAAAGGTAAGCATGAGAGAGTGTAATCTTGGCTTCAGCAGTGAGAAACTTCTTGTTTCTGTACAGGTATCCTAATTTCTGGTGAGTTTTTCTGATACAATTATTGACGTATGTCAAATTTAAGTTGATCATCAATGGTGACACCAAGGAGTTTTTTGCAGGATTCAACTTCAGCGGGAGTGTTATTAAGAGACAGTATGGAGAAGGTGGATTTACTATGGTTAACATTTTTGGGGAGAAGGAGTAACAGTTTAGTTTTTTTTTAGGGTTGTGGATGAGCTGTTTATTGGAGAGCCAGGTTTCAACTGAGTTGACGGATGTCTAAGTAGCTGCTAAGAGTTCAGAGGGAGAGTTGGCAATAGTGATGACTGTAAAGTCATCTACATATTGAACTAGGGAAGACTGAGGGCAAGAAGTCTAGAGTTGATTAGTAAAGATGTTAAAAAGTGGTGGCCCAAGAATAGATCCTTGGGGAACTCCCATTTTTACTGGGAGAGGAGGGGATAGTGCAGAGTGCCATCTCACTGATTGCAGCCTATCAGTGAGGTAGCTGGAGAACCATGCAACAGTATCAGAGGAGAAGTTAAGGTTAGTTAGTTTTTCCAGCAGAAGAGAGTGTGATTTTGAGAGGTGTAAGAAAAGGCAAGAGATAAGTTTGTGGTCATCTCTGGCTTGAGAAATTGTGTTAATGAAGGATATTAGGGTTGTGGTAGTGCTATGTTTAGGTGGGAAGACATGTTGAGTGGGTGGTAGATTTTCCTGTATTAGACATTGCATGATTTTTTTTTGTGTGTACATTTTTCCAGGACTTTAGAGAGATGGGAGAGGATAGCGATAGGTCTGAAATTGGAGATATCTGAGGAGTTACCGCCTTTGTATATAGGTTGAGTGTAGAACTTTTTCCAAATAGAAGGGACTTTAGACTCAGAGATGGAGTGATTGATTAGGATAGATACAGGGACAGCAAGAGAGCCATGGAGATATATGACATTTTATACGTACTTTGTGCAGGGGAGCAAGTGAGTTTAGGATGCTACAGAAGGTAGAGTTGAAAGCCTGGACTGCTTCATTGAGTGGGAGCTGTGTGAGGAATTTAAAATTTACTCTAGCGAGGAGAGTTTTAAAAGTGTCTGGGTGGAAGATAGCTAGTTTGTGACAGATAACATATCTGTATTGCATTAGGGAAGCCTGTTGTGTGGATCAGTGGAGGGTGTTGGTGTGTTAAAGAGGAGGAGACCAAGGACAGAGCCTTGTGGTACACTGTTGATGATTGGGAGGTATGGAGAGAGGGCGGACTGCTATTGTAATGACCAATAGCTGTTGGACAAGTAGCTGTTGAACCATCGAAGAGTGCTGTGGGATAGACCTAATGTGGACATTTGAAGTAAAATTGTGGTATGACAAATTGTGTTGAAGGCTTTAGACAAGTATACAAATAAGGGAGAGACTAATTTGTCATAATCTCTGCCTTTCTTAAAAGTATCTATAAGGATTAGAAGTGCAGTGTATGGGAGGTGTGGATTACACAGTTTGATTCTGATTTCAGGCCAATTGGCCTACTATTCTCCCATGAACCTAATATCACTTTAAACCAAAAAGAACAGCCAAGGTGAAAGATGAAACACACGGTAATAGCGTACCAAAAGTTTAATGCCCGCTTTCGTAAAAACTTCATCAGAAAACAAAACAACCACAATCCAATGCACTTAAATAGCAACATAATTAACAAACAATTACTCAATTAAAATCAATCAGTCCATTAAATAGTTAAAAATTAAGAAAAACTCTCTTTAAAAAAATCCAAGGAATCAACGCCCTTATTTACTTGCAACTTCCTGTGTTTTAAAAAACATTTGATATTAATATAATCGTTTAAACCAGGAAACTTATCTGATTGAAGTCTAATCTGCCATGTGGTTTCACGCTGTTGTAAAAAATTTTTATAATCTCCAGCTCGGAGATCAGCGTGAACAACTTCCAGTATAGAAAACAAAAATTTCTTATATCTGTTGCAGGTTTTAGTGTGTTTGTACAGGGCGTTGCTCTCATCTTTCGTTTTAATACTATAAAGATGTTCTCTGATTCTAATGTTTAAACAACGGGTGGTCATGCCAACATAATATGCAGAACAACCTGAACAAAGACTGATATATACCACCCCCTTAGTTTTACAGTCCACATAACAAGGTACCTTGAAAGTATTGTCAAAAGTATCAATTTTGATGTAGGGACCTTCTGAAATGAATCGACACATGTTGCAACTATGGCAGGCATGCATGCCTACCTTGATCGTACTAATCGTTGGAACGGATGGAGTTCTATTTTCCAAAATTCCTTTCAAATTATGACAATTCCTAAAAACAAACTTAGGACCTTCACCTAGGGTCCTTTTTATCTCTTCGTTCCCATTAATGATTTTCCAATTGTCAATTATAATCTGTCTAATCAAAAAATTGTCAGAACTGGTATCTAGAGAACACAGGGTGTTGGTGTTGTAACCATCCCAGTGTGTCTTCTGGTTCTGTTCAGTGTTGATTGAACCAGGAAAATCAATGATGGGTTTAAAAATACTGTCACGTTTGCTTAGTATTTCATCTGAGGTGGATGCTAATTGATAAAAATCATGCCCCCTGTTTAGAAATAAAGAAAAAACAGTATTAAATTCCTGTGTTAAGTCATTCTTTTTAGATGTCATCCGGCTTGCGCGTATGAACTGTCCACGAGGAATGTTTTTAATTACATGTCTGGGATGATTACTAGAATGATGCAAATACCCATTCGTGAACGTTTCTTTGCGATGAATTTTACTTTGTAAACGTTCATCGCCTATTC
>NC_056734.1:953535071-953570401 GCF_019279795.1 Protopterus annectens | reverse complement strand
GTTAGATAGTATTTGACAAATCTGTTTGCACAAGAAATTAGGACAAAGCCTATTCCGTAACAATGGTGGTTAATGCTCACAAAATAGGTCCGGATTTAAATACTGCTCGCATAAACTGAGAAACTGGCTAGAATAGCACGTTTTGTGTTAACATGCATTTCCTGAATTCAGTCATGACTGAGGTGCCAGAAAAGCACACGTTTTACGAGGATCACACCAAAAATACGAGGCAAAAATTTGGACGCTCTATGTTTCTAGTTTTAAATGTTTGCTTTTAGAACGATCGCTCATTGTGGTTCCTACAGAAAGGAACCACAGTGAACGATCGTTTGAAAAAACAAAGATTTAATACGTAACTGAAGTCCCAGACGTGAAGTCTCTGGAAAAAAGATCTAATTCCGACAGGAACGGAAAAAGAAATAGCAGTTGACACCGGGAGGAAAAAGAAGACTGGAATTTAATGAAACACAGGAAAAACAGACTGTGGGTGGCAATTCAAGTGACGTAGTAAAGTGGGCGTGTTTTAGCTCAACTTTAGTGCGGACCCGAATTTTAAACTCTGGGATTGTCCCTTTAAGCCCACTGGGCCAGTGGAAACCACATCCCACAATGCTGAATCCTTCACAAATACTTTCTACGGAAATCTCCAAGAATGCATGGATCATGCAATCCCAAATAAAACCAAGACCGTCTCCACCAAGGGCAGGCGTCCTGTCTGGTGGACCCCCAGCCATAAACAAATTGTATAACAAAAGAAGGAAGCTACTGCACGACAGAGCAAAATCCCATAAAGAGAAGGCATCTCTGATCAGCACTAGTAGAAAGCTACGTTCTCTCATAAAAACATCCAAGGCCAACTTTGACAGAAAAATCACTATGGACACTAAAGATAACCACAAGGCCTTCTTCAGCTATGTTAGAAACCTGGAAAGAAACCCTCAGATATGCTCAGAGTCACAATAACAAAAAATACACTGAACCCACAGATATTGCCAACATTCTGGCAGAGAGGTTCAGTGCAAATTTCTCCCCTCCCTCACCCCCAAAAGAAGAAATACTTATCCCAGCTGAATGTAACCTCCCTGTCATCTCAGATTTCCAGGTGAGAACCGCCCTCAGCAAAGCTAAAAACACAGCATCAATGGGACCTGATGGTATCCCGGGTTGCGTGCTACGTGAACTCCAAGAGGAGCTAAACCCGCACATAAAAATGCTATTTAACCTTGGCCTTACTACAGGATATGTACCTGAACACTGGCGTACAGCAACAGTGGTCCCACTCCACAAAGGAGGCACCTCTACAGACCCTGGAAACTACCGCCCCATAAGCTTAACCAGCCTGGTCTGCAAAGCTATGGAAAGAATCATTATGGAACTCATAAACAGATACATTGGGGACCTACAGACACTTGATCCCACCCAGTTCAGCTTTGTAAAGGTCAGATCCTGCCTTTTGAACCTGGTTGACTTTTTTGAAGCAGTTGCTAGAGCCATTGACGAGGGCAAGGTAGTCCATACAGCCGACCTGGACTTGGCTAGGGCCTTCGACACAATACCCCACTCAGGCATCATAGACAAGCTCAACAGCTTAAATGTAAATCCATATGTCACAAGATGGGTTGCAGACTGGCTAAAGGACAGAACCCATAAAGTCAAAATTGCTGAAGCCATGTCAGACTCAAAGCCAGTCACAAGTGGTGTCCCACAGGGCTCTGTCTTGGGACCCCTCTTGTTCGGCATTTATTTCTCAGATGTGAAAGCAAACATGGGAGGGTTGTGGCTGACAAAGTTCGCAGATGACTGCAAACTGGGCGCCATAGTCGATACACCAGCTGACACATACATCCTACAGAAGGGCCTCACTGAGACGGACAACTGGTGCCGGAGTCATGGCCTTAAACTAGATGCCAAAAAGTGTATGGTCATCCCCTTTGGGAAAAACAAAGTACCCATAAATTATCACATAGACAGTAACCCACTGAGTCCAGAAAAAGTAATCAGAGACCTGGGGACCCAAGTCGATAGTGACCTCTCATTTGACACCCACGTTGCCAAGGTGGTTAGAAAGACTTTCTACCTTGCCCACCTTATCATGAAGGGATTCACATCCAGATCAAAGGAGGTCATTGTACCCCTGTACTCCTCCCTTATCGGGCCCATGGTTGAGTGCAGTGCCCCATTTGGTATGTGTCTCACCCGGCACTTGCAACAGCTGGAGAGACCCCAGAAGTACCTCACCAAGAGGATCTAGGGTCTCCAACATATGTCATATGCTGCCAGACTAAAGAAACTCCAGCTCTATTCAGTAGCATGCCGCCTACTCGGGGGTGATCTGTGCCTGACGTACGGGGCCGTGTCCAATTAGGAATTGATGGACATGCTCCACCTCAAAAAATCCAAATCCATCAGAACCACGAGAGTTAAAGATTTAAACCTCAGCACAAATATGAATAGGACATGCTAGAGGGACATATTCATGACTCAGAGGCTGCCCATACTCTGGAACGGAATCCCAGTTCATGTTAGACAGAGCCCCTCACGGACTCTCTTCGGGGGAAGTCTTGACGAGTGGATGGGAGATCGTAGGTTTACCCCGGGGGTCATCTCTGTGTCACTGCTAGACAGAGGCACAGTAAACTAATTCTATTATGTAAGGGGGTTTTCACTGTGTCACTACTAGACAGAGGCACTGTATTCTAAATCTATTCTGTACACTTTTGTACCATTACATGGGGTGGCGAAAGCCACATCACTATGGCTAGGCTTATAAATACCCCAGGGCAGATAGCCTGGTACTAAACTATGAAACTATAAAAAGTTTACCAGCAATATTCAATTAAATAATAAAATACAATAAAGTTGTTCTGACCATACAAGTTCTACCAGCCAGACAGAAGTTGTAATTTCTTTACATCACAAGCGAAGGCATGCAGTAGCTCATGCTCACTATAGCTCGCAGTCGCACTTCCTTTTAGCAGCAAAAATAAATAAAACTTCTCTTACCAGTCAACTCCACAACAAATCACAAACCAAGACAGGATTGTTTTGATATGCTCAGAATTTTCCTCTCTACAGTCTGTGTAAACTTATAGTTGTCTAAGCCCCTTGTGGTGGCTAGAGCTTGCCTGTCCAAAACCTATCCCTTTCTCACAACCAAAAGTGAAACTAAAGGTAAAACAACAAAATATGAATCAAAGTAAAGCTTGTTAATAAGCAGTCTCTTCCTACCTACAAACAGTTAAAAATAGTGATAACAAATGCAATATAAATTAAAATAAAACTGCTCTTACCAGTCAACTCCACAACAAATCACAAACCAAGACAGGATTGTTTTGAAATGCTCATAATTTTCCTCTCTGCAGTCTGGATGGCTGGGGTGTTCTGTATACGTGCGTTGTTTAACATTATGTTGGTAGGGTATAACAGTAAATAATAGCAATATGGTTTACAGTTTGAGTTGTGTCATACTCCTTAATCATCAAATCCAACAAAATCACTTCAGGAAACTCCAACTACCCATACATAAAGCTAAAAACATCGCCACAAGCAATAAATAAGTACAGTGATTTGTGGACTTTATTAATGCTAGCACTCTCAGCCAGATAGTACCCACCTCTAGTAGAAGTTCAAATCCATATCACCTGGTTCTTAAAAATATAGCATCAACATGCTCCACACCCACAGTTACCCCTTTTCTGGTCAAATATGGCAACCACATCAGTATATTCTGCATAAGAAGCTAGCTAAAAATACCCAAAGTCCTATTACATTCAAAGATTTGTCCACAGCCAATCTCCTAGTGCTGTCTGATATAAGGAAGTATAAAAGTTTTCCACCACAAAATGACCCCGTGATTTGTATTCACACCTTAACTCCTACAGTAAGGCATCTGTCCCCATCTGCCGCAAATACAATGCCTAATCTAGAAATGTGTGTCCAAAGTGGATCCCCAGTATAAACAAACTCTGCAACAACTGAAAAAAGATGTTGACTCACATTCAGCAAGCAACCTAACAAAGGCAAACAAACAGCCAAAGCAAGTGATCAAATCCTGTAAAGCCAAGTTTGAATCAAACATTGTTGCCCTTATCCAAAGATAACCATAAAGTCTTCCATAAAATAGACATTAATCTCAGAAAAACTACTGAACTCTCCACATAACTGACGTCAAATGGCACTACTCACTCTCATCCTAAGGATACTGCCAATCTACTAGCCAACAAATTTAGCTCAAACCTTATCTCACTGTCCCCTCCCTGTTTTCTCCCTCATGCCATCTGGCCTGCACTTCTCCTATAATCATCTTTAAACAAATCCTAGAAGTCCTCTCCAAAACAAAAATACCACAGGTCTTCACAACATGCCAGAAAAAGAAGTTATGTCCTTACCATAACGTTCCATGTGGAGTGTTCATCTCACCTTTGTTCTTACACACGGGTTTGGAGCCGATCCTCAGCTACAAGTCGGCCGCATCGCAAAGCTCTGCATCTCAGAGAAGCTCGAGACCAGACTATATCCCACAATCCTCCCTGCCATTACTCAGATCTAGTTTGCAAACAAACCAGACCGATAACCCAATACCTCAGGTGCAAGAACTACACACTCTCTCAGGCATCCAGAGACACTCTCTCACCATAGCAAATAACAAAGGGTAGTAGCATATACCCCATGATACACAGGACCATATACCCCAGAAGGGGTTAAAACATTTCGATCAGAATCTAGTCCTACCTGTTCTTCCAAAACACGTGGGGGGGGGGAGAATGTAAGAACAAAGGCGAGATGAACACTCCACATGGAACGTTATGGTAAGGACATAGCATCTTTATGAGAGTGTTCAATCTCGCCGTTTGTTCTTACACACGGGTAGCGTCCCTAGCTCCGTCACCCCGAGTGACTCATGGAAGAACGTTCCTAAGCACAGTGGAACCAAAAGATGTCCTGTCTTTGGAGACTTTGTCAACTCTATAATGAGTGATGCAAGTATGTGGCTTAGACCATGTGGCTGCTGCACAAATCGTGTCCAAAGGCAAGCAAGCTGCATGAGCCAAGGAAGTGGAAACGGATCTGGTAGAATGGGCCTTAGGTTTGGTGGGTAAGGACTGATTTGACTTAGAGTATCCAAAGCTATACAATCAGCAAGCCATTTAGATAATGTACGTTTTGTAATTGCCATGCCCTTTTTATTGTCTGCAAACGCGACAAAGAGCTGATCTGTCTTCCTGTAACTTTTAGTCCTATCCAAATAAAATCTTAACTGCCTGTGAACATCCAACTTGTGCAGCATATACTCCAACTTGTTAGTATGGTTCTTGAAGAAGGTAGGGAGTTCTATAGATTGGTTAATATTTGTAACGGAACATACCTTTGGAAGGAAAGATGGGTTTGTACATAAAGAGACTCTGGATGGAAAATCAAGTAAGGTGGTCTGACCGATAATGCTTGCAGCTCTGAAACTCTTCAAGCTGAAGTAACAGCTACGAGGAAAAGTGTCTTCCACGATAAGAACTTTAGGAGGCAGGACGAAGCAGGTTCAAAGGGTGGGAACATGAGTTGTGACAGTAACAAATTTAAGCTCCATGGAAAGAAAGGCTTCCTGACGGGCGGCCGAAGATGGAAGGTTCCTTTCATAAAAGCCTTACAAAGTCTGTGAGACATAATGGGAGAACCGTCCTCACCAATATGGAAGTTCGATATGGCCGCCAACTGTACTCTTAGTGTGGAAGTAGAGGCTCCTTCATGAAAGAGGATAGATAAAAATTCCAATACTTTATGTAGAGGAGCTACCAGGGGGGTCTAAGTGTTGGCTAGACGCCCAGTATACAAAGCGTTTCCATTTACTCCTGTAGAGTTTTGTAGTGGAAACTTTATGAGAAGCAACCAGAATGTGTTGAACTCCCGGAGAAAGTAGATCAGACCTGGCTAGGCAGGGAAGCGGAGCAGCCAAGCTGCTAGTTTGAGGGACTGAAGAGACGGGTGAGGAACTCCCGACGAATGGGTCAGTTGATCTGGTACTGGGTCCAGAATCCACGGTTCCTCTGTTTGATGGGCTCGAAGAAAGGGGAACCATATCTGCCAAGGCCAGAATGGGGCTATGAGTATTATTGTCCTTTCTGTAGAAATCTGGGAATCAAGGGAGTAGGTGGGAATGCATATAGGAGACCCGGGGGCGAATCATGTATCAGTGCGTCCCTGCGGACATCCCCCGGAGGGGGTAGAAGGGCAAAGTAGCTTCTGCATTTTGCATTCAACGGAGAAGCAAATAGATCACAGCAAGGCTGGCCCCATCTGTGGAAGATCTTTTCCGCCATCTGTGGATTGAGGGACCATTCGTGAGGTAACAGGATGGCTCTGCTCAACCTGTCCGCAATGACGTTGGATGACCCCGGGATGTGCGTTGCTATCAGAAAATGACCCGTGGACTCTCCCATTGCCAAATTTTCATGGCCTCTCTGCATAACGGGTAAGACCTGGTTCCCCCTTGCTTGTTTATGGACCAGACCACGGGCATGTTGTCCGTCTGAACTGCTACTGTTCCTAGAGGTAAGAGGGCTTGGAAGTGTTGCAATGCCAGGAACACCGCCCTCAGCTCCAGAACATTTATGTGCAGGGTGTACTCCATGTTGGACCATTCCCCTTGGACTGTTCTTCCCTGAAATAGACCTCCCCACTCTATCAGAGAAGCATCCGTGGTTATTGTGGCTATCAGACTGGGTAGAACAAACGGACGACCCACAGTGAGATCCTGACTGTACACCCACCATGAGAGGTCTCGTCTGCAAGAGTCTGTTATCAGAATCTCGTGCACTAGGGGTAAGTGCTGGAATGACCACTGCACGAAAAGCAGCCAGTGGAGGATCCTCATGTGTAATCTTCCCATAGGAACTGCGATCAGGGATGCTGCCATTAGTCCCAAAACTTTCAATACCAGTTTGGCTGGGGCTTTCTTGCTCTGTAGTAGAAGAAGAACCTGTTGTTTGAGGGTTGACACCCTTATTGGAGGGTGCTTTAGCAGTGTTAATCATGTATCTAGGTCTGCTCTGATGAATGAAATACGCTGTGAGGGTGATAAGCAAGACTTTTCGAAGTTTATCGAAATCCCTAGGTGGGAACAAAGGTCGACTGTGTAGTTTCTGACTTGCATGAGGCGACGCTCGGTGGTGGCGGTGAGGAGCCAGTCATCCAGATAGGGAAACACCTGGAATCCTTGTCGTCTCAAGTGAGATGCAACTACTGCCATGCATTTGGTGAATACCCTGGGAGCTGAGGTGAGTCCAAAGGGCAGAGCTCGAAACTGAAAGTGACTGGCTCCCAGCCGGAAGCGCAGGTGATCTCTGGATGGTCTGGCCATCTTGATGTGGTAGTACGTGTCTTTGAGATCTATCGAGCACATCCAATCGTCCTTCTGTAAAAATGGAAGGATCGATTGAAGCGTGACCATACGGAACTTTTCCTTCTTCACGAAGGTGTTGAGATTGCTGAGATCTAAAATCGGTCTCCAGTCCCCTGTCTTTTTTGGAACTAAAAAGATCCTTGAGTAAGTTCTGGATCCTTTTTGGTCCACCGGGACTGGTTGGATGACTCTGCTTTTGAGCAGCTTTGAAATTTCTATTGGTGCTGGGCTTCGCAGATGGGGTGGCACATCTGGAAACCTTCTTTGTTGAGGTGGAGTTGATATGAAGGGGATTTTGTATCCTCTGGTTATAATGCTTTTTACCCAGAAATCCGAAGTAATATTTAGCCAGGCCTGTGGGTATAAAGCCAAGTGACCCCTGACTGTCTCCAGAGCAGGACAGCCGGGCCTCCATTCAGGACTGCTGGAAAGGCTTCCCAGGGACGGTATCCCTGTCACCTTGGTTATGCAGACCCATTCTGCCGCCGGGGCGGCATCTTCCATTTCTACCCCTCCTTTGCCTCTGGAGGGGCTATCACTGTGTGTGGCTTGGAAAGATCCCCAAGTCTTACGGAACCACATTTTCCCGCCTCGTTGCCCTTTGGGGTACAGTCTAGTTGGAGTGGAAAAACAGACCCCGACAGCAGACAGGGTCTTTCCCTCTTGCTCACACTGAGCCAGAGTCTCCTTCACCTTGGGCCCGAAGAGTGTGGCACCATCAAAGGGGGCGTTGGCAAAGGAAGACTTGAAGGCTTCCGCAAAGGAGCACAGCTGCATCCAGGATTGTCTTCGAAGAGCAATCGCTGAAGCTGCAGCACTACTCAATCCTTCAACCGCATACGAGATGAGCCTCATGGATGAGTTTACTATGGAGGTAAGGGTGTTAAGTTGTGCTGTTACCTTATCTGAAACAGCAGCATCTGTGTTACCCTGGAGGGTATCTGTTAGCTCCTTGATGAGATCCCTCTGCAGACGTGTGAAATGTGTCAAATAGTTTAGCGAACGCATGGAAAAAGTCGCTGAACTAAAAACGCGCTTCCTGTATCTGTCCATAGTCCTAGAATCCTTATTAGGAGGATGAACAGATGAGGAAGACTCAGACATCTCCTTTTTCGTGGCTGCCGCCACCACCACAGCGTCGACAGGAACTCCCTTGGTGAGATAAGTCTTGTCCTGGGGGGCGATGATAAATTTGTTTGGTTTTCGAGGGACTGGTTCCACTGTGTCAGGTGTCTCCCATGCCCTTCGAGCAATCAATTCCATTAATTCATCGAAGTGCGGAGTCACCCAGGAGGTAGAAGGTTGAGCCCCAAAGGCCTTCAGCAGCACCGACTCATCCTCAGTGGGGGCTAGGGACTGCCAATCACCCCTCTGTTTCAAGATCTCCAGGATGTCCGCAAATGACACATCCCCAGAGGGGGATTTTGGGGACCCCTCTGCCTCATCCAAGTCGGTGTCAGACGTTAGAGATTCCTGCGGGGAATCTATGTGCCTCCTCTTGCACAACCGTTTCCTCGGGACCTCATCAGAGGGGGCTTCCGGTGAGGCCTCCAAGGAACAGGGGGAACCCTCTGGGGGTGGCTGAGGCAATGGGGCTCTACACTTTGGATGGGTCGTGGGGGCAGAAACAGAAAGCGGCCCTTTAGGGGAAGGAGAAGACGCCTCTGATGAAGTGGTTGTCTGTGCAGACAATACCTTCCTCATAAGGTCAAAAGCCCCTGAACCCCGGGCCAAGGACTCCCCCGGTTCCGAAGAACACAGGAGCATCCCAGACATGGGGGCCGTGGGCTTCGACCCCTGAGGACGGAGCCGAGCCAGTCTGCGCCGAGGCCCCGAGAGGGAGAGTTGGCACCAAAAGGTCGGTACGACTCTCGGTCCCGGAACCGAGGAGAGACCGTAGGCTCCGCGACTCACCTACCAGTTCCGAAGGAGTCAAAGTCAATGGTGTCGATCGTGCAATGGACGGTTTCGGCACCGAGGGTTCCACTATCATCAGCTCATCCTCTCCCGGCTCCGAGAACTGGATGGGTCTCGAAGGAGGACCTGTTGGAGATATAGGGAGGCCTTCTAGTTTCGACACCAATTGGGAGGAAACTGCAATCAACTTGGAAAGGGCCATGTTTTCCATGAGTTTCTGCACGACACGATCCCCATCTGTCTCAGATAACGGTCTGGAAGAATGGGTCGAAGGGGCCAAAGATGGCACCGACCGAAGAATGGACGGTGGTGGCAGCTCCGACACCGGTTCCAAGACCTGGGGCTCAGTGAAAGATAAACGTTCGACGCTCAGCCCCGAGGTCTGTGGAACCAGCGAACGAACCTTCGAAGATGAACTCGGAGCCAATGACATGGGCTCTGACATCTTCGACCCCTTTGAGGACTTAGAAGCCTGATCCGATTTGTCTAAAGCCTCTTGAAAGGCAGGCTTAAGCAACCCTCTATCTATAAGCTTCCTGCGTCTAATCTGTCATGACCCTCCCGCTAAAGGAATGACATATAGAGCAATCCTCTTGTAGGTGGAGAGGGCCAAGACAGTAAACGCAGGACGCGTGGTTGTCAGTGATAGACAATTTTTGCCCACACTGACATCTTTTAAAGCCGGATTTTGCTTTCTCCGACATGACTGTAGAAGTAAAGACACTTTACTAGGTTAATAACAAGAAAAAACTACCAATAACTAACTTCTATATATATGTAGAGTGAATATCTATATAAGTGTAAAAGAACACTCAACAAAAACCACACCAAGAGAAAAAGGGTAGGCCACAAAAGGTGCCTTAAGAATAATATTGAGCAATATTATAATAATAATCACACACACACACACACACACACACACACTTCTATACTATACTAACTATTAGAAACTTATTTTTACAAAAAAATAAGTAGCTTATCTGAAAGAAGCAAAAAGTTATCAAATTTTTCTCTGATCCGAGCTCTCCTCGATCCGATCTGTTGCAGCGGCAAACTAGATCTGAGTAATGGCAGGGAGGATTGTGGGATATAGTCTGGTCTTGAGCTTCTCTGAGATGCACAGCTTTGCGGTGCGGCCGACTCGGAGCCGAGGATCGGTTCCGAACCAGTGTGTAAGAACAAAGGTGAGATTGAACACTCTCACATTGTTTCCTTGTAACCACAAAGCATTACTGTCCCAAATCCCTTTTGAATCTGATCAATCTTATCCTTAACCAAGGTGTACCCTTTCACAAACACAGCCCTACAATTGACCCTGAGAACTACAGAGAAATTAGCCTTACCAGTATCATGTGCAATGTTATGTACCATACCAACATGGTGATAATAAATAAGGATGTTGGCAACCCTATTTGGCTTCAGTTAAGTGTAGATCTTGCTAACTAAACCTGGTGGATTTCTTTGAGAGAGTCACAAATGCAGTGGATAAAAACAAATATGTCCAAACTGCTTTTCTGGATTTAGCAAAGAACTCTGATATTATTCCACACACTCACATTACAAAGATAATATATACAGACAAGCCCACTAAGTCAGGATTACTGACATATTTTTCCCCAAATGGTTTGTCAGAAATGGCATCCCTCTGAGTTCTATTTTGGGACACTACTCTTCAGCATTCACTTGCCCAATGTCTAAGCTGACATTACGATCTCTGGCTAACTAACTTTTCTGATGACTGCAAACTCAGGGTTATCAACTCACTAGATGATATTCATTTCCACCAACAAGGCCAAATCCACACAAACTTATGTTGTCAGGACCACGGAGTAAAGCTCATAGGATCACAGGAGGTTACTAGGCTAATGGCCCTAGACAAGTACAACACCTTTTCCCAAAAATATCAATGTATTAAGAACTAAGTCAGCAACTACTGTCCCTATCCAAGGAGGACACAGGTAAACCTCCCACGGTGAATTTGCGGTTTCCCATCCAATCATCCAAATTACACTTAAATAGGGTCAGCGAGGGGCTCTGCTTCACCTGAACTGGAAGTTTTCTCCAGAGGAGAGGTAATCGCTGAGAGTCATATCTGTCTCTCCAGCAACTCCAGTTGATGTCACATAGCAGGTTGAGCTCCCTAGAGCAACTGCATCTTATACCATTTGATTTACAAATGTGTAGCATTTCCATTAGAACAGGATCTGAGATTGCTTTATATGCAAGTCACAGGTCACCTCAGAGTAGTCTGTAAGATACACAGCACACTGACAGTGATTTCAGGCTGTCAATGTATGACATATGCTGAAGAACCTGAATTTTCTTTGGAATAAACCTTTCAGGTATTTCCAGTTCCTGCAGGTGCCTTGTAAGGTACATACCAAAAATAGCACTGTACTCTATTATTGGCCTGATGAGTGAGGAGTATAGGGGGTTGATAGCCTCTTTTGTTCTGAATGTAATGCCCTTACTTATGAGGTGGATGATGTAGAAAGCCTTTCTTACCACTGTGGAGAAGTGGTCAAAGGAAAGGTTGCTGTCAACCTGTGTGCCCAAATCTCTCACCACTGATTGCATGCTTAGGGTGTTGTTATTAATCTGGTGATCTACAGGGACGTCATCTTTGCTGAAGGGGATGACAATGGATTTTTTGGATTGAATTTTAGCCCATGACTTTGTATAAGTCCCTCTTGTAGGATGTTGATCTTGTTTGGGAACTCGATGACTGCACCCAGTTTGTAATCATCAGCAAACTTTATCAGCCATAGGCCTTTTGTTCTAGCCTGTACATTCAAGAAGTTGAATCCAAAAACTAGGGGCCCCAGCACAGATCCCTGTGTAACACCACTGGTTATGGGTCTACTGGTGGAGGTAGAGTCATCTATTTTGACTGGGTACGTTCTATCAGTGAACCAGTTTGCAACCCTCCTAACAATACACGAGTTGATCTCCAGCTGGCTGAGTTTATCAATGATGCCAGAGTGTGGAATAGTGTCAAAGGCCTTGTCCAGGTCCAGGTAAGCCATATGCATGGAATATTTGGATGTATACACACTCAAGTTGCCTGTTGCCAAACTAAAACCCCTGTGTATCTATATCTAGATAGACTAGCTTGAGAACACACTACTTTATGTTACTGCCACCGTGCAGGTTTTTAACAAAGGTTGCACACCCTGTACTAGAACCCAGGACCATCTGTACTCCAGCCCTGCACTTAACTGTTGCCAAGAAATGTAGTACTGCTCTCTTTATGAAACAAGAACATCCATGTACCTACCAAATAAATGATACTCCATCAAATTAGAAAATTACACATTCATGGATAATGACCTCAACCTTCTACCTGTACCAACTAATGACTAAAGGCATATCCTCATTGTATAAGCTCCCTAAGCTTTACTGACAGTGTAAATACCCTATCACTTGACTACCTCTCAGTCTTCTACATGATGACCCTATACATAGCAAGCATACCAGGCTGTAAATGACCCTGTCTTGCAAGACCTCTTACATAGTCATAAAAATAGTGGCACCACAAACGCTGCTCCTAGAGATCTGAATCCATACCATAATATAAATGAAAACTGCTGGCACACTTTCCCAAATTATACCCTACCTATGGAAGAGCATTTCACTTCATAACAAATAAAGTAGCTTCTTTTTTGTAAAAGAAACCTGGATGAGTACATGGGAATCTGCAGGTTCACCCCAGTCTAGCTCCTTAGACCATACTAGACAGAGGGGGCAAGCAACGGGAATTACATTTGCTAGGCTGCAAATGGCTGCATAGTATACACATACAAAACTCTGTGCTAAATATGTATAAACACGTTAAGATTAAGGTTATTATGTAATGAGCATCTAACTCTATAAAGATATTTTATATAGACGTTTTACACTGCTTTTAAGAGTCAGACTGAACTGTAAAGCACTACTCTTTCTAAATAGAGGAACACTTGGTGAATATGACTTAATGGAACATATTAAAAGCTATGTAACTTCAATTCAAAATCTCTTTACTTCATTAAACCTATTAAAGTATATGATGGTGTTTCAACCATTCCACAAGAACCCAAACTTAATAATTGGTAATCAATTGATAGACTTACAGAAATTCCCTCTAATAAAGGATTTAACCATACTGGATTTATACCCCTTTCTTGGTGTATCAGTACACAATATTTTAAAAGAGAAGAATCTTCCTATTTCCTATCTAATCATCATGAGGCAACTAAAAGATCTGGCTATAAATTATTTCAATAACTTTGAACTTAAAGAAGAGGATTTAAACATATGCCGTAATCTGTGGAAAGCTCTGATACAGGACAAAAAATATATAACTACCTCATATAAACTGATAAAAGAGAAGAAATATAATAAACATATTCTCTTATCGAATTACTGGAGGGAAAAATTAATATTGGTTGACGACAGCAAGATTTTGGAAGCATTTAATCTAACAATAAAGTCAGTATCCCTCCAAAAATGACTATTCACACAACTGATGATATTTAACAATGCCTACTATACCCGTCTTACTCTTCATAAATTTGACTCAAAGAATTCGCCTAAATGCCCACATTGTATAGATCAGACAGCTGACCTGTTGCACATGTTCTGGAGTTGCAAATGCATCTTTAAACTTTGGAATTCGTTAAAACTTCATTTACAGAAAATGGGCTACTAACACTCAACACTTTCTTGGGAATTTATGATCCTTCACATTCCCCCAGATAATTTAGACAAATCAAAAAGGATCATAATCATGAATATTTGCTTATTAATGAAACTGTACATAGCTTCAAACTGGTTGAACCTGGCCCAGACATCTTGGGAAAATTTTTGAACCTTAGCAATAAGACATATTCTAGCGCACAAATTGTTAATCAATGACCATAAGAAAAGCATAAACAATATAAAAATATGGGAGCAAATCTTTAATATTGTGTTGGCCTAGAGGTTCCTATCCACTTTTTCTCAGGGCATACAGTTATAGTACAGATTCAATCTTAGATTAGAGATAGGTTGTAATAATAATACAGACTGTTGGCTTTTTTGTTGTATTTCCTTCTTAATAATTTATGTTAATATACAATGTTTGTGTAACTTTTGGAAGCAGTCATGTACATATTGTATATATATATATAGTAGTTTGTAGTAATGTATTTGAAAAATAATAAAAGACGGATTATTGAAAAAAAAATAGTCAGACAGACAGGTTATTTCTAAATACCAGGCATCTTTGAATATGCAACTGAATGTAATAGACAATTTCTTTTGATTCAAAAAAGATTGTGAAAGCATACAGATCAAGTTGATATGAGTCATGATGATACGACTGAGGACAGTTTTCTAAGAACATGCGTAGTATATTGAGCATGCTATGAACATTCAGTCTACATGGAGACATATGACAAGAAAAACTAAAAATATTTCAGTTCTGCCTAATAATGAGGACAGTATGACAGAACTTTGGGAATCCTTTGTTGATATGGCTAGGCATAGCATTTGGTCACATTTGTAAATATCTAACTTTAGATAATAAAGCAGGCTGTGCTTAAGCCTGTATTATAAATGCATTGTATTTTTGCTTTTAGTTAACATTATGGCATGTTGGCTCTAGCAACAGAGTTAAAAGAATAGTATTGCAAATGTCTTATAGTAACAATTTCATTTCAAAATGTTAAATTTTACCCAATGATCTAGTTCAGCTGGGGTCCTCCTGAAGAAGAGATATGACTGACATAATTTTTCTAGTGAAAATAAGTAAAAGTTTTGAGAATCTACACAGCAGGATTAGAAGGGGGAAAAAAGAATCCTCACAAAAGCAGACCATACCCTCTGTGAACTTCAAGCACAAAGTAAATTCAACTTCAGATGACTTCTGCCAAGTAAGGGATCTTTATTTTCATTAAAAAGAAATCAGTGGCCATGCAGTTTAAACTTAAAAGGAACATAAGGTCTATATAAGAGAACTCAGTGAAAATTTCAGTGGGCACGCTAAACTGAAATGGACTACTAATGGCTATATTAAGTTATTAACTGTCAGGGTGCATGACAGAAGTTGTTGTGCCTTTCCGCTTTTCCCGGTTAGGGGCGGCCGCAGCGGAACTCCAGTCCGCTAATGATTGGCAGTAGGTTTTTACGTGCTGAGTTGCTGGCCCTGACGCACAACCTTCAATGAAGGTATGCCCATTCACGCATGTCTACACACAGAAGACGCTCTAGCTGAGAATCGAACGGGATAACGTCTTACTGTGAGGCGACAACGCTACCGCAGCACCACCACATGACAGAAGTGTGAAGTAAAATATGCATGGCATGAAAAAGTTGTTGGATGGGAAATTTAGAACTTAAGTTATTAACTTTATCAGCATATGAATTGTTACATTTTGTTTTACAGGTAAAATCAAGTTAATGAGATGAATGCTGTTTCATTAGAAATTAACAGAAACCTGTTATAAATTAAGATGACATACCTTCTAACACAGCAAGAAAAAAAATACAACTGTTTTTTTTCAATCTTCTTCTTGTAATAGCTGCAGGTGTAGGAGAACTGTATATATGATAAAACTGACTAGCTCATTTACACAAGTGCCTGTATACCTAATCAGTTAGAAAACGCATTGTTTGTCGCAGTTGTGCATCGCTTAATATTACAGAAACATTGTGCCCAGCAGTTTGTGTGATGGTAAGCAATGTACAAAGTTGTCAAAGGTTGCAAATCCAAAATGAGCCTTAAATGTTTGATCCCATTCTGAGCATCTAGTAAGGATGTGAGAAGCATGTGGTATGTATGCATCAGAACAGTACTGTCTAAATAATATTTCAATAATAATAATAATGATTTGTACAGTAATTTTGCAGCATTAAAAGTTAAAGACCACTTAGCTGGCATTTAACAGAGTTGTATCAAATTGAGCATGCATATCCCAACTGTAAAAGAAACTATGCATGCCGTAGTCTGTAGTACAAAGCAATGGTGCCGTATTCTCAAATAATAGTAGGAATGCATCTCTAAACTGTAAAAGAGAAAGTATGCATGCAGTAATCTGTAGGACAAAAGAACACTACAGTATTTTGTGGATGACTTGTGGGTTCAAAAACTGCACTTCCCAAATATACAAACCTGTTATGTTTTCATCATTATTGGAACGTAACTTCATACCGCTATATCAGTGGTGCAAATGACCTTCTGTAATCTGTAATCAGTGTAAATGGCACATGCATATGTGCAATATATGCACACATCAAGGACTGGTGGCTACATTCTGTACTATAGTGTGCCTCTGTTATAAACTGGGTAGTCTTAAAAGTCATGAAGAAAATCATTGATACAATTATTTTATTCTATTCTGTTACCTTTACTTTTAACACTACAAACTCCTAACAAATACATTTGTTTACTGTTCAGACTACCCAGCTTCTAAAAGATGCACAATATACTACAGATTGATGTAAGCAATCCTTGATGTGTGCATACATTGCACATATAAGTGGTCCAAATATACTGATTACAGTTTACAGCAAGCAAGGTGGTGACACTGCTTTACAGCTCTGATGCTATATTGCAATACTGATGAAACAGTAACATATATTCAATATGTATATTTAATATATTTGGGAAAGTGTGGATTTTCAAGGCACAACCTATGGCTACTTTATGATATGAACTGTTGTTTTGTCATCCAGAGTAATGCATGAATACTTCCCTATAAGCAATGAAGAAATGAATGCTCAATTTGATAACTACATAAGTAACAAATAAATGCATCATAACTTTTAATGCTACAATAACCCCATTTTTGGGATGCATACATACATAACACATGCATTTCACATCCATGGCAATCTAGTGGCATGGGTTCATACATTCAGTGCCCAGTCTGTGACAGCTGCAGAAAAAACAGAACAGAAAATACCATTAAGCATACCAATCCTGACTATATCCAGCTTTTAACTCTGACAAGTAGTCTCTGTAAGTGATGCACATCCGTGGGGTGCCTCCAGTTTTACATTCCTCAATCTAATGGTCAAAGGTATCCCTCTTCCTCATCCTGAGGTCTTTGTAGTGGTTCCTACATTCCTCACCAGTGCAGGGGATACTGGTTGCACTAGTCAGAGCCCAGGCCAGATTATTCCATGCCTCTGTCTTGTAATCCAAGCCATGATTGTCTCTCTGCAACAGCCTGCTCCCATGTTCATTGACGAGATGTCCAACAAACACTTTGGACTCCTGGACACCCCATCTTTGAGCATGGAATCTCAAAAACTCTCCAGAAATGCCAGCCATGCCTATCACAGATCCAGACCAATGTAGAATAATGTTTTACAGCCAATTGTAGGTTCTGCACTTACTTGAAGTGCACACTTTCTGGATTTGCAACATTTGAATATGTTGGTCAGCACTTAACATTGCACAAACACATTGCACGAGAGTGTGTGCTGCCAGGAAATGTGTTTGCATGACGGCCAATAGTATTAATTGAATGCATCTGGTGTATGTGTCTGGCTGTCTGGGTCCTGTCTGTTGTGTGAATGGCCTATTTGTGTGGTTTGTGCATTACCCCTCTACATGCAAATGAAATTCACATAGCCAAAAACATTTGCGCTAAGCGGCACATCATGCAAACAGTGACCCTAAAAAAAAAAGCAAAGTATAAAAAATGGAGAATTAGTTGAAATGCAGAAAATCAATCTATGACATACACAATAGAAACTGTTAGTACATATGAGATATGACTAGACAGGTCTGGATCCCAACTCTCACTGGAATGCATTGTCACAAAATAGGGGGGGGGGATTATCCATCTTTGCCCCCACAAAACCCATTGCAACAAATACATGACATAATTCCTCACACAACCAAGTGAATATATACTGATGTCAAGGCATGACCTGTTATTTTAAAGGTATTCTATGCAATATATTTGGATGTGGTGCATTTACTGGTGAAAAACAAATAGAAGACAGCCACCACTAATAAAAGCAAACCACGGCCAAAGAATCACCAGGACCAGGAGAAGTTGATTCAATACGATGTAGAACTTTAATACAGCATCCACAGTTAAAAGGAATCCAATACGATGTAGAACTTTGATACAGCATCCACAGTCAAAGCTAGAATCAGAGGAGCTGCAGCCAACTAGCATAAAGTATCAGGTGTAGTCTATGACAGAAGATTGCCAAAGAAGCTGAAAAGTAAGATGTACAAGACAGTGGTGCAGCCAGTACTACTGTATGGTACAGAAACCTGGGCAGTAAAGGCAGGACAGTTGAAGAAGTTAGAGGTGATAGAAATTAAGTGCCTGAGAAAGGTGATAGGATGCACACTGTGGGACAGATGAAGAAATGAGGACATAAAAGCAGAAGCCAAAGTAGCTCCAATTACAGAAAAGATGAAAGAGAACAGATTACAGTGGTTTGTGCACGTGTAGAAAAGCAGAAGACAATCTGGTGAGGGAGATTTGGGACAGACAGGAAGAAGGTAAGAGGAAGCGAGGACATCCAGCAAAGAGGTGGATGGATTGTGTGAAAGAATATGCGCAATAGTCAGGCATGAGTGTTGAAGAAGGCAGGAGTGTGGCACTGAATCGAGAGAACTGGCGACAGTTAACACGATACCCCGACACCATGTAGAAAAATGGGAAAAAGGAGGCTGATGATGATGACGACTACTGACTGCCTACCTTAACTTTTTTTATCTGGTAACAGTTACTTTGTAGTTATGTGTAATATCCTTCTGCTGAGTTTTATGATTGAAAACGTCATTGAGGTACAGACCCCCACCCCCTCAGTGAGGCAGACAACACCATAATCATGGATGTGCTACATCAACATGGTGTTTTTCTTTTTGGAAGAGGTTGTCCAAAATATGCCAGAGAGGATGAGTATATGGCTGCAAATTGTTACTAACATAAATACTGTGGGCATCCCTGGCCATACTAATGAGCAGGTGCACCACAGGGCCACTGACATGCTCACATCTGCACAAAGTTGACTACTGTTGCCCAAGACCAGAGGGTAACCGGGGTGGGTCTGCTGGCAAATATTCTGACACAGGATAATTCACAGCAGAGTAGTCCACAATATATCCTTGATGTGGATGCAACACTTCAGTCCCAGGAACAGCTTCCAGGTAGGCTTCGTTATATGACCAGTTCAGTACTGTTGTATAGTAAAATAATTGAAATAAAAGTTACTTGTGTCACTTCTGTTTTTTGGGGGGGGAGATTGACTATAAGTACAGTGATAAGCTCAGTTTGGAGTTGTCAGCCACATACTTCTTAAAGTAAAACATAAAGCTGGTTGAGAGGAGTACACATAGTACCTCCTGTCTTACTGTTAAATGTGATGATGTCAGCCTTACATCTTGTTTAAATTCTTTCAGAACCATCAGAAATCCAGAACCATAGGCTAACTGCAGGTGGTAGGCCAAATAAAGTTATTTCAGTACTGCAGATTAGTTTCTAGTAATCTAAATGCATCATTTTAGGCCTGTTGTGTATGTTGCATTACTGTCTGTAATAGTGTTAGTACTGTTACTTTTTATCATATGTTGCACCATACTAATGTAGTTATTAATGTATGCCTGTGTTTCTCCCTTTTATCATAGGTGATCATTACAGTAGGATTGTGGGTCCTGTGCCAACTGATGTCAGTGTCTCATCAGACACTGATGATGATGGTGACAAAACTGAAGCACAGTCGGGGGATGCACAGGTTGAATCTGACACAAATGTTGACATCCAGCCACCCCCTTCTTTTTCCCAGGACACAGCCAGTAGGCCTATGCCTACCCAATCCACTGAGCCCACAGATATAGGACAGGAGGAGGGCAATGACATTGAGTATGGAAGTGTGTCTATTACGACTTCAGTGCCTGTTGAGTCTGTCTGCAGCCAAAGTATTGGTGAGGTGCCACAAAGGAGGGTTGATAGGGGGTGCTCAGAGGGGGGCTTGCTGTCACTCCTTCACCTGCTGCAGGTGTCTCTTCCCATGTCACTCAATGTACGTTAAGGGCCATCATGGATGAACAGGCACATTCAGAAAGGTGTTCCAGACAAATGTTCAGGGTTGTGGATGTGGCATAATCTGACATGCGTGACTGCCTCCACCATGTCGCCGATTCCCTGGATCAGATGAATGACACATTGGAATGAGGGGTGTCTGTAATGTACCGAGAATCATCTGTCATGGAATGAGAAGTGTCTGTGATGGAATGTTCCAAACCCAGATATGGCAGGCCATGGGGTCATGGTCTTGGGCATTCCTGGGAAGGGAGCACATGCAGCAGACATCGGTCACACTCTGGTAGCAGCACTTCATCTGATCTTAGGAGTGGAGGTGCCAGTGCAACTCCTGGCAGATCCAGTTCCCATTGTCAGGGGTGACAACGATGAACTGCTGCCTCTGCCATGCACGGCTCACACCTGTCCAACATACCAAGATGTGGAGCTAATACTGAGCTTGGCTGTGTTCATGCAGACTCTTTCACATCACTTTCACATGGAGGACTCCTAAGAACACAGACAGACACACACACACACCCTGCCTATTTCACTTTCTCCCTCACAAGTACTCACAGAACTTTTGAGTCGGTGTAGGCCTCTTACCACCCCCATAGCACCCTGTGCAAGTGATGATAGCTGTACTATATCCTTGTTTTCTCTCTTTTTGACTCAGGGATACAAAAGCTGTGTGTCTGACACACAGGGTGCACAGCTACATTAGTGCCTAGTACATCTGCATGTGTTGTTGAACTGATAAGTGCACCTGTCAGTTATATTTGCCTTGCCAAATGATACAGTGGATAGCATCATCATCATGACAGTACTTTCTAGTGTATTCACTTGTAAGGATTGTGAAGTCAGGGACTGCAATGTGCATCATTGCTTTATAACCTTTCTCTTTAATGTTTTCCAATATATACATATAGTGTACATCATAAGACACGTCATCACATGCAGATCTCAGGACTGTATGACAGCACTGTAGTCATACTCATCAGAAAAGTAATACAGTATAATGCTCTGCTTTGCAGGAACCTCACCAGACACATGCAGCAGCTGAACAGACCACATGCCTTTCTCATCAAGATAACATAGAATTAACCATGACATGATGTATATTAACAGACATGTCAGTGTCATCTGTCTGGCATTACACTGTAACTGTGATTCTAAACCTATTACTTTTGGTTTAAACACACTGGCTTCAGGCCAGTTGTCTTATATTACGAAGGTTTGTAGACTACACTCTGGTGGGAAGAGAGGGTAGCCTCTGCCCTTCTGAGCTGGGAATTGCTGTTTGAATCTTATTGTGGCTGTTGCTCAAAGTCTCTTTGTTATGGTTTAAGCACTTGGCCTCCAAATCAGTTATTTAACATTAGCAAGGTTTGTGGTGTAGATTCTTGTGGCAGGGGAGGATAGCCTACACCTTTCTAAGCTGGGAATTGCTGATTGAAGGCTTATTGTGTCTGTTATTCTGAAAGTGTCTTAGTTCTGGTTTAAGCACTTGTGTTCTAGACCACGTATTTCACACTAGGAAGGTTTGTTGTCTACACTCTTTTTGGTGTATTTTACTGGGTTGGTGCTTTATTTAAAATCTTTGTTCTGTTGTGATTGCAATTTTCTGCACTTTGGATTTCTAGAGCTTCTGCATTTTATAATATAGGTTCAGTTCAGTCTTGCTAAATCTAGACTATTTGGTATCAATGGAGCACTGAAACTAGCCCTATTACATTAAGGCCCCCTCCCCACACTCTTGTGGCAGAATTGTGCTGCCAAGAACCCATCTGACATGAGGATTGCTGGAATAAGGCTGACTGTTGGCTTTTCCATTCTTTTACTTGTTTAAAATAGTTTAACTTCACTTGTATTCCAGCATTGTGTTCTGTGGTGTTTGCACTCAGTTTACCATAGCTGCTCAAAACCAAATGTCTTGCTCATAAGCAACTCCATAGTGAGACACATAGATGTCATTCTTGTCAGGCTGAACAAGGAGAAGGTCACAGTCAGCTGCCTGACAGTTGCCAGTGTCCATCGGATCACACACACACACTCAAGTCTCTCAACAAGTACTGTTATGACTCTTGTCATAGTCCACGTTGCAGTGAATGACTGGAGATATACCTCACTGTACTATATGACGGTGCTTGCCTCTCTCATAGTGGCCTTTTTAGGCAGAGTCAGAAGTAAATTCCCAATGTAAAAGAATCCATCACAGACAAACTAAAGGTTATGCTGCTTAAAGCAAGGAGTATAAATTAGAAACTGCACTCAGTGGAAAAACTCCTTACCTTGGAAGATGCCCATGTCTGTGCAGCCACACAGACATGGTTCAAGGCTGCAGAGAGCAGCCTGGCCATGCAAGGGTACAATGCCTTCCAGACATTCACACACTGAAATGAACATGAAAGAACCAAAGGTGAAGGTGTACAAATCTTCATTAAAGACAAATACACCACAAGACAGGTCAAAAAGTAAGACTCTGTAACACTACTCCAAGTCCTACTAACTGTATGTAAAACCCCCTTCCATATCATTAATAACTACAGGTCCCCCACTCTGAACCACAAGGACCATTCTGCCTACTTGGACCTAAATGAGCCACTCACTAGACAGTCCAACACCTTAGTCATGTGTGATTTCCACTATCCTTGCATTGATTTTGAGTCATATATGTGCACAAACGCACTCACCCTAAGGTTACTGGACTTTGTTAATACACATGATGTGTAACAAATTGTCTGCACCCCCACAATGTCCTAGACTTAGTACTGACCAACATAGCGGTTCTCTGTACTAAGCCCTGTGTGTTACCCCCCCCCCCCCACCCAGTCAGGTCAGATTACAATTAAGTCTCATTCACGTTCACAATCATACCCGACACCCCTGAAGAACAGAAAGGATGAAACATTTCTCAAAGGCAATCTATAGGGTCCTAACCAATGCCATAAAGAGTTGCAAACCTCCTGCTACCACTGTCAACAATGACTGCTATACACAGGTGTACAAAATTTGGCCTGTATAAGCAGATCTACAAATGTATAGAGTTGGCTGAACATGAACGGATCAAAACAAGCTCTTCACAGAAAACAAGCCACCCAAGTAGGCATCAAGCATACATAGGTTATACAACAAGTGGAAGAAAGTAATGTCTAAGAACAAAAGGGAAATGACTCAGCAGAGAAAGGACACCCTCCACGGCTTGAACAGGGAATTAGCTATCTTGAAAAGTCCTCTAAAGCCATGTACATACCTAAAGTATCAGCCCTAGCTAAAGATAATCAGGAGGCATTCTTTAGTTATGTCAGACATCTAAAAGTGATACCATTCATACTGACCCTGAGGACATTGCCAACCTGCTACCAGACAGTTTGGGGCAAACTTCACTCCTCCATCCCCACCTGACATACCCCAAAGCATACCTGTCACCAGTCCTCTACTTAGTAACTTCCTATGAACCCTAAAGTGACATCTGCCTGGGCTCCAGACCAGTGTCTGATCCTGGCCTGGTAGGATGGTTGGATATGCAATAATCTGATATATCTGAATACATCAGCATTGTCTGTTGAGCGTATGGTGATAACAGTGTCCCACATGCTGGTATAAAGGATCTCTGTATTGTCAAGTAACATCCGTCTCACACACACACAAAGACAAAGAAATGGACAGGTATGAAGTGTGGGACAAATAAATAGCTCCTTTGGGTATAATGGCACATGAGGTAAGAGCATTTACTCTTATTAGCAGAGAGACATTTTGAGACATTATATTTGAGACTTTTTTTTTCCAATGGAAAACTGCTTGGAGAATATGAAAAAAGAAAAGACTATAACCCATGGAAACTGTATGTGATAAAATCATTTAACGGAAAGAAAAAAGAAAATGAATGTACAATTTTGAACAGAGGTAGAGACTTTGAAATGACATTTGAAAACTTTTAGGTAAAGTAGTAAGAGACAATGCAAAAGTTTATAACAAAAAGGGTCTATGGAGTGTTGGCTGGAATTGTAATATTGTGGTAAAAATAGAAAGAGAATTATACATATACCATGTGTGATAAATGTGGAGGGGGATAGGGGTGTTGTAAAAATACTGTGGTCAACCCAAAAAAGTTTTTTTATTTCTTTCTTTTTTTTTTTTGTGGAAAGGAAGGATATTTGATAAGTAACTG
Organism: Protopterus annectens; assembly: GCF_019279795.1. Classification (NCBI taxonomy): domain Eukaryota; kingdom Metazoa; phylum Chordata; order Ceratodontiformes; family Protopteridae; genus Protopterus; species Protopterus annectens. The sequence continues at coordinate 953,545,911 of NC_056734.1, read as the reverse complement.
TGACAAAAAACAATGTTATACTTGTGGGAAAATGGGACATGATGCAAAAAAAATTGAAATGAGATGTTACAAATGCAAAAAAATTGGACATGTATGGATGTATTGCAAAATGAAGAGAGTAAGGAAGAAAAAGAGAAAAAAAATGAACAAACAGAAGACATTTTAATAGTAGTAGTAAAAGCAGAAGAAAAAAGGAATGAGAAAAATAAGGACACAGAAAATAGTTCTGGAATAAGTGATGAAGACATACATTAGAAGGTAGTAAAAAAATTCTAAAGGTAAAAGACAGCATTTATTTATTTATTTACTTACTTATTTTATTTGGCATTTGTTAACTGGGTTGGTCCAACTGAGGCAGAGGCCCATTTTCCGCAGAGACCTGAGGAGAAAAGCTCCAGGGTATTTTCAATACATAAATTCACAATACATTAGAATGCTATATTGAAGTTATGCATAGTAGTTTGAGTGAAAATAGTACAAGGAAGACAGAGAAACAAAAAGGATTAAGCATAAAAAAAATTAACTATGAACTACTGAAACTATGAATCAAAGGAAAATGAATGTTTGTGTTTCTGTAAAGGTGAATAGTATCATGAATACAGTACGATGAATAGGGATTTTGAAGTGGTGTAATACATCTGATGTTGATGTGATTATATTACAAGACACAAGATTTTTAACAAATGGGGAAGGATTACAAACAAAGAAATTATTTGGAGGAAAGATAATTTAAAATTTGAGAAATGAGAGATGGCCTGGAAAAGCTGTATTCTGTAGAAACACAGTAAAGATATTAGATGTAACTTTAGCTAAAATGGGAATATTAACCACTGTAGAATTAATATGGAAAGAACTAGTTTATAGAATTTTAAGATGATATCCCTATACAATTGTAAAAAAACAGGAAGCCTTACTTCATCAGAATTTAAACGATGTAGTGATAACTATGAATATTATAATAACAGCAGACTTTAACCGTGATTTCAAGGCAAGATTAAAAAGAAAGTAAATGATATAAGAAAAGTTATAAGATGTGGTAAGCTAAATGTTTGGGACAAAAATTCATGGACTTACAAAAGAGGTATGTATAGAAATGAAATAGATTATTTTATAGTATCAGACAGTTAGTTATAGGAGAAGGGGAACAGACTGAAACAGGATTTTCTGATCATCTTGCAATATGGCTAGAGATAAAGGAAATCAAGGAGTATATAAAATAGGCAAATGAATAAAAAGGATAAATGAAAAAGCATGGAATGAAGAAGGAAAGAGATTAGCAATACAATTATGGAAAGATTATATTACTATGAGAACATTTTATAAAAATTGGTCTGAATGATGGGTGATATTTAAGGAAAATATTAAAAATGTTTTTTTTTTTTACAGTGGCAATATGATGTGAGAAAAGTAGAAAAAGAAATATAAAAGAACATAATGTATTAGAAAATTTAGAATATAATGATAGAAAGCACTTTGAAAATGTTAAAGAATTATATGAAAGAAATCAAGAAAAAATACAAGAATTGTTATATAAGTAAAGATATATTTACAAGGGAAAAAAGTAGTAGTACTGAGTTACTTAAACAGATTAGTAAAGGACATAGTGTAATAAGAAAACTGAAAAATGTAAAAGGAGCAATAGAAAGAACCCGAGGAAAAGGTTATGAATAGTGTAGTAAATATGATGTACAAGAAGTGTTTAAAGAAAAAATGAGGTAATAAAAAACAAGGAAGGTAAAAAAAAAAAAAAGGTTAACAGAAAAAGAGAATAAAGAGTTGGAAAGGAGATTTCTTTAAATGAGCTAGATAAATACAGATTAGGCTGCAGGACCAAACACAATAGGTTATGAAATGCATAAAAATTTAAGGGACTGGCGAAAAATATTTTTACAGATTTTGAATGAATGGTTAAATGAAGTATTTATGTGTAAAGAATTATGTAGAAGAATATCTAAATTCATATAGAAGAATGAAGATAGAAGACAATAAAAAAATGGAGACCAGTAGTACTGAGCAATGATGATTATAAGATCTTTATGAAAACAATACAAAATAAATTTGAAACTAAGAATAAAATATTATGGAAGATAGTACATACAGTATAATGAGGAAGGGTTGTCAAGAATTATTAATGACAGAGAAATCGTGGATGATATGACTAGAAAAGGGAAATCATAATGGGGGACCTTAATAAGACTTTTGATACAATTAGATATGAAATCTTATATGTAGTAATAAAAGAATATAATAAGTGAGGAAATTAGGAAATTATGTATGTCAGCATACAGCAATAATAAAGTAAAAATACTTCTAAATGGCTGGATAAGCCAAGAGGTGCATATGAAGAATGGTATAACACAGGGATGTCCAATTAAATTATATACTCATTACATTAGTTATGAATGTGATAGCAATTAAAATAACGCCTGAAGGGTTAATAATTTCAGTTTTGTTAGCATATGCAGATGACTTTTTAATAATTGCAAAATTTGGATAAAAGAAGTAATAATTTGCATAAATGAGTGTCTAGAGATGATAGGAATGTCTTTAAATAAAAAGAAAAGTAAAGGTTTAAGTGAAGTAGTAAAGACAGGGATATATATTTTACAATGAATGAAATTTCTGTTTGGGGCATACAGTTTGGGAATAAAGATGTAAGTACAATCCACTGGGGGGAAAAAACAGAAGAAATAAAACCTGTTTTTTCTGGAGAATATAGAAATTATCACGCAGAAAAAAGGATTAGTTGATAAATTCAGTACTGATGGGAAAAACAGCAAACTTACCAAGTGTACGTATGTTGCCAACAGTATTTGAAAAGGAATTATTGCAGATATTTTTTTTCATTTATATCGGGTTCTAGATTAAACCCAGTAAAAGGAAAAGTTTTGTATGTAAATAAGGAGGTTTAGGGTTAAGTAACTCAGTGGTATATGCTGCTTCATTACATTTGTACAATGTGTTAAAGTAGATAAATGAAAAAGAAACATAAGGATGATAAATTCTGGGATATGGTAAAAAAAGAGTAAAACAGAAAAGAATGTATAAATGAAGAAATAAAATATACCAAGAAAAATAGTTTTGTGGAAAATAAAAACTGATGATATAGAAAAAGATAGAAAAGTATGGCATAAGGATGTCATGATAAAACATTAGGGGCCTACTATGTAAAACAATGAGAAAGTCTAAAAGATGAAAAAAAAAATAAAGCTATAAAAATAAGAAGCAAATGGTGTAATCAGAAAGTAAAATGCCACTTTTTTTGTGGAAACTGTAATAGTCAGCAAAAGGAAATATACCATATAAAAAGTGAAAGAATATGTTTGACGAAAAGAATAAACTACAGAACAATGTGTTAAATGTAAAAGAGCAAAAAGGTATGGGGAAAACTGGGTCCCCTTCACATTGTTAAAACTGCAAAATGTCAACATAGGATCAACATTTGCAATTTTGAAAATGCAGAACCGGCATCTCACTATAGTGCAGAATGGAAAGAGTTCCATTCCTGCACCGTAGTGTGATCTCGGAGTTGGTATATTTAAGTTACGGGTGAGTGTAGGGGGCAGAGCCCCTTCACAGGGGTGCAGGAGGGCGTGCCCCCCTGCTAGCAATGTGTTTTTATTTTGTAACGTGTGTATTTATTTATTTTTTGAAAGTTTGACATTCCGAATGTCGATGATATGGTCTCGGCCATATAATTGTCGACATTTCGGCATGTTGATCATTCAATGGTAACCCGGGGAAAACTACATAAAGAAGATTTTTTTTGAAGATGTAAAAGAAGTGGATAAAATAAACATGGATATGATTACATATGTAAATTATAAGAATAGAAGTAAACAATATATTGAAAGAATCGATAAGTTATGTTGTACAGGTTATATGGAATGAAAAAAATGAAACTATGTTTAGTGGTAAATGGAGTTTAGCAACAATATTAAGTAAAATCAGATGGTGTTTATGGAAAAAGAAGTGGTGGTCAAACAGGGATGAAATTTTAGCATGACTACTGTTGTCTTCTTTCGGCTTTTCTCGGTTAGGGGTCACCACAGCGGAACTCCAGTCCACTAATGATTGGCAGTAGATTTTCACAAACACCGAGGTGCCAGCTCAAATTCCAACCTTCAACGAAGGCATGCCCATTTACGCATGTCTTTCGAACACCCATCCAACCGTGGGGAGGACATGCAGACTCCACACAGAAGGCACTCCCCGCACTCCAGCCGAGAATCGAACGAGAGAATCTCTTGCTGTGAGGCAACAATGCTATCGCTGCACCACTGCAGATAAGAAATTATGAATATGTATTAACAGATTTGTATATCTATAGGTGTACATTTGTAAATATTTGTAAAGATGTAAATATTTTGCAAATAAATGTTTTTGGTATATAAATAAAGGACCCTCTACCCTTATGAATTTTGCATTTACCTGTGCTACCACCAACTCAGGCAGATGGGGTCTCACTTTAACATCTCATCCAAAGAACGACACACTCAGGAGTGGCATACCCCCTTATAGTGTTGTAGGAATAAAACCCTAAGCCTTCTGCATCAAAGATCTCTGTGCTACCTCTTTTGCCACTGACACTGCAATGAGGAACTGAGAGCCGAAGCCCCAACTACATTGCAGGTAATGCAAGTTCAATGTGGCTTAGGTGCCTATTGTAGCTAGCCAAAGAGGATGGGAGAGAGTAGGCATTGCCAGCTGTGTGAGTGATGTAACACTGACTTGCCACACAAGTGACATCTAGCAGGAAAAGTAGGTGTTCACTTAGTGTAGCTCTGAGCTGGCCAAGCCAGCACTAGCATCCCATGGGGACACAGCAGGCCACTCTGTGGGACCAGTACGTTGGTCAGCTTATGACTTCCCAACTATTTCTGGGGAAAGGATGATGATGAGGTTTCCCAGGAAAGAATGAAAATGTCATAGGGCTGTTATCTAAGCACAATTGCCCATTCTGCCAAAACAAATGGGATAACTGGGTTACTATAGAGGAGCCAATAGACAAGGTCATAGAGAAAGCAAACATAAAAGAAATCAAAATACACAATGCAAGCCTCTTCCTCAGGAATGTTGAAAAGTAACGCTTTAGCACAGCTTGAGATAATACCTGATAAGCTTACTGCCTATTCAAGAACTTCAGACATGTTTGATGCTCAATGCCAAGAAAATGAAGATGAGTGAATCACCTGACACACACAATAGCTAAATGTTAGCTCATCATGCCCAAAATGACTGCCACATTCTAAGCAGCATCTCCTCAGAGCGCCTAAACTGGAAATTATGAAAACATATTTCTTGTAAAAAAATGCATTTCCTATTCCTTTTGATAAGAATCAGATTTTTTATGCCTTCTAACAAAAATTAAAATCAAATAATTTTAGAAATTTGCTTTAGAAAGATTTCAGCTGTCATCTTTGGAAGACACCACTGCCAAATCTAGTAATACCAGTATTAAAGAAACAATCCTAGTGTTTAACATTCGGATACAAATTCAAGATGATGAAAGAAACATCCACCTTGGCAACATAATGGATGGTCCTGCCCACAGTATTGTTTCACTTAAATTATTCTGCACATCCTCTTCCCCAGTCTTGTTTAAGTCCCATTGTGAACAAATATCTTACTTGTGTTCCTGTAAGCTTTCTGGCAGAGTTAAACTATTAATTTTCAAACAAGCATCTTCCTTGAGTATTGTGCTTTATCTATCCAACTTCACTCCTGATTTACGCCATTTCTACTAACCATTTTCTTCAGATAATGGTCACTTTTTCTCCACTTAAAAGTCCTACAGCATATGAAAGGACAAAAAAGAAAAAAAATGTAGGTTGCAGGCTATTAAAGATAGCTGCATAGCTAGAAAGCACTGTTCCAGTGATGAATCTTAATTTTCTGTTGACACAGCAGTGATCCCATGAATTTCATGTGAAAAATGAAGGAGATTACATTGCAGTCATTTTAAATGCTTAAGTCAACAGCATTGCTATTACATTTAATTTGTCTACAGTTATTTGTAAATATTATCGCATTCTTTTAGAAAAGCATTTAAATGACTACAATGTAACCTCCATTTTCACGTGAAATTCGTGGAGACTGCCGCTGTGGCAAAAGACAATAAGATGCGTTACCAGACCAGTGCTTTCCAGCTATGCAGCTACAATTAATAGCCTGCAACCAACATTTTTTTTGTCCCTTTATGCGTTATCAGATGGAAGAAGAGATGGATGGATGGAAGAATGAAATCATGCTAATGTTTCAACTATACACAAAAATGCATCATTATTTCCTGTGATGAACTATTTGCCATTGTCAACTATGTTTAGTTATGTTGGGATAAGATTACAGAATGAGGTTTTTAAAAGTACATTTGTCCTGTTTAAGATAAAACTATAATGATTCTCATTTAAAGAATTATGGAAAGCAAATCATAAGATAACTATTTTCCCACTAATTTCTTTGCAAAATTGCTAAAAGCAAGTCATATTTCACTGGCCACCACATTTCGACATGGATTTCTTAAAAGCAAGTCATTTTTCACAAACTTATTTTCTGAAACAATTAACATCAAGTTAATGAAAGTTATTAAACCTAAACATGAAAAGAAGTACAGAGAATATAACATCAAATAAAATGAAAAATGAAAATAGAAGTGAAATTAAGGATAAAACTATAGCAAAAACGATTATACATCCACATGTGTTTGTTTATGCGTATCTTACTGTAGTAAAATTAGCAGTTCATTTCAAAACAACCAATTAATTATAAGTCATACAGGCAGGTTTTAAAAGAGTGCGCAAAGTAGTGATGGACTCTCTAAGTCACCTAGATTACATGTTCCTGAGGTGTGTTTCTTCATAAGCCAAGGCATGATGCTGTAGGATTTCAGCCACATTTCTGGAAATGCCAGAAGCCTCTGTGTGGTGAACTAACGAATGAGGTAGCTGACATCATGCAAGAAGATCTCATAGACAGGAGGACCCAGACATGAAGCTCACTTTTGACACAGGTACTGTAACTGATGTTTGTGTATATTTTAAATAAGACTGACTTCATATTTTTATTTTTATTTTATTTTACATTTGTTGACCGGGCTAGTCTAGCTGGATATATGTCCATTTACAGTAGAGGCCCAGGGAGAAAAGCTCCATCATCATCATAAAAAGGCATTAAAATGTTACATTAGAAACATAAGTAGATATACCAAGTTAAACAGATAATATAAATTGAACATAAGGGAAAGGGTGAAGGAAAGAATGAGATTAATCTGGATTAGTGCAGGAGCAAAGCCAATGTTTATTGAGATAAATTTTTAGTTGTCTTTTAAAAAGTAGGAAAGAGGTCAAAGATGTGATATCAGAGGGTAGTTTATTCCATACTTTTCCAACAGAGTTGGAGAATAGACAGTCGCCTGCATAATTGTTGGGTTTGGTAATATTAATCTGGAGTTTATTTGAAGAACGTAGTTGTTTCAGGTTGTTGTATGGTGAAATAATGCTAGAAAGTATTGGTGTGTTGGCTGTCTGATATAGAATCTTATAAGCTATTAAGAGCTGTTGAAGTACAAGTTGGTTAGAAAGTTCAATCCAGCCTAGTTCTTTTAAGTTCAAGCAGTGATGAGTTTGAAAAGGAGATCCTACTGCGAATCGAGCTATATTATAATAGGATGTTGCTAGTTTTTTAATATTGTTTTTGGAAAGATTAGTGTAAATGGGGGAAGCATAGAGAAGAGTAGAGATTAGGTGAGATCTAGCTATGGTGGACCAAGCTGTAGGTGTTAGGAAAGGTTTGATTCTGTAAAGGGATCCTATTTTTTTATTAACTAATTTTATTGTGTTGTTGATGTGAGAGTCAAAGTTGAGGTTATTATCAATAGTTATTCCTAATAGTTTTGTGGTCAAGTCAGGAGAAATGAGAGTGCCGTCAGAGGAGGTAAGAGTAAAATATGGTGGAGTAAATTTACGAGTAGGTGAAAAAAGTAACAGTTTGGTTTTTTTGGGGTTAAGGAGTAGACAGCGGTGAGAGAACCAATGTTCTACAGCGTTAAAAGCTTTTTGAGTAAGAGAATGAAGTTCTGTTTGAGAGGTAGCAGTACAGATTATAGTAGAGTCGTCTGCGTATTGTATGCAGGTAGTATATGGGATAGCAGATTGTAGGTCGTTAATAAAGATTGAAAATAGAAGAGGGCCTAGGATACAGCCTTGAGGTACACCTAAAGAGATAGGTAGAAGATTTGAAAGTGAAATTTTCCAGAGTACTGCCTGCTGACGATTTTCTAGGTAAGATGCAAACCAGGATAAGACAAGATGGTCGAGAGCAAGAGATTTTAGTATGTGTACTAGAGGTTTATGATTCACCATATCAAAAGCTTTGGATAGGTCGATGAAGACCGAGGATGATAGATAGTTGTTGTTACGGTTAGTGTTGATGGAGTTAGTAAAGGAGAGTAAATCAGTAGTGGTACTGTGTGAAGGTCTGAAACCATGCTGACAGTTAGAAACTAGGTTGTTATTGATAAGGTGATTAAGTATTTGTTTGTGAATACATTTTTCCATGATTTTAGCGATTGGTGAAAGGAGTGCTATTGGTCGGAAATTAGACCTTCAGGAAATTATTCCTTCAGAATATCAAGGCATTGATATTTTATTATAGCAATTTATTTTCATACCTTATCCCATCTCTCAGACTTCCCCACCCATTTGCTATTCTATTTTCTCTTCCCTCTACTATTTTCCTTTATGCCTTCCAATACAGTCATCTTCTGTATGCTCAGGCAGTCTTTAATAGTTAACGTTGTTTTTAAAAGAAATGTCCTTGGGTACCAGGGTTATATAATATCAGAAAGATTGAGCATTTGTTTGACAAAAGACTTGATGGTGAAGAGAGGAAGGATGGAGGGATGCTACCCTCTTAAAGTTACTAACAGAAGAACAAAGCATTTCCACCAAGTATAAGTGATGGTCCAGGTGAAGTATGCAAGTCTACACACAATTCAAAAATTGTCCCTATATTTGTCCAGATTTCTTGCTCTAACATGTTGAAAGGTATGGTGTGTGTGTGTGTGTGTGTGTGTGTGTGTGTGTGTGTGTGTGTGTGTGTGTGTGTGTGTGTGTGTGTATATATATATATATATATATATATATATATATATATATGTATGTACACACAGACATATACATGCATGCACACACACACACACACACACACACACATATATATATATATATATATATATATATATATATATATATATATATATGGGTCTATGTTTCTTGATAGAAATCTTACAATCTCAAAAAAGCAACATCGAGATCCATTAAAGCAAAAGTGCACTAGATCGAAGGTGCACTTTTTGCAAAAGCCGGTTCTCTGAACCAGAAAAAAAAAACTGCTTTGAACTATATTTTGCAGGGGGACAAGCCCACCCTGCAGCCCCCCACCCCCCCTACTTAAATATACTAACTCAGAGATCGCACTACAGTGGGAAAAAGGAAATATTTCCTTATCCCCACCGTAATACGCTTTTGAGAACCGGCTTTTGCGCAAGTGCACTTTCGATTTAGTGCACTTTCATATAAATGGGTCCGATCTTCTGGTTGTCAAGAAAGTGAGTTTTCGACAATCGGAAGTGGACATATATATATATATATACATATATATACATATATATCTATATGGGTTCACTTTATAACATCGAAATACTGAAATATCGAATTTCAGTATCTCAAAGCTATAAAGTCGAATGTTAGAAATAGCGAACGTTCATAATCGCAAATTTCATATATGTCGAATTCGCGGTTATGAAGTTACGCTACGTAATGTCCGGGTTTGAGTTTTGGTGGTGCGTGGTGCCGTGTGTGGATGTAGGTGTTATGTCAGGTAAGTGAGTGTTTTGTAAGGGTTTTGAGTGGTAGTTAGAGTGTGTGTGAAGAATTGGAGAATGTGCGTGTGTGAGTGAGCTTTTGTGTTGTGTTTGTGCGATCTTGGAGTTAGTATATATATGTAAGAGGGGTGTGTGGGGCGCAGCCCCCCACATGGGGGGGTGCAAGTAGGCTTGCCCCCCTGCTCATGTGTGTGTGAGTTGTGTACGTGTGTTTTTTTTGTTTATCTTGTGATGTGGGTGTTGTGTTGTATGTTTAGTGTAGTGTGTGCGGTGTTTTCGGTTATGTGGTTTTGCGGTTTTTGTTTGTCAGTGTTTAGTGGATTCAGTTTTATAGTCTCGAGATGCTGAAATTCGATATTTCAGCATTTCGAGGTTATAAAGTGAATCTATATATATATATATATATATATATATATATATATATATATATATATATATATATATATATATATATATATACACACACACACACACACATATGCATGCATACAAACACATATATACACCCACCTAAACACCCGCGTGTGTGTATGTATATATATATATATATATGTATGTATATATATATATATATATATATATATATATATATATATATATAAACACACACACACATAAAAGGTTGCTTGTGTGTGTTATTTATATATATATATATATATATATATATATATATATATATATATATATATATATATATATATATATATATATATATATATATAGTTCCATTTCACAATGTTAAATTACTGAAAACTCGAACGTCGAGACCATATGATCATGTTTTCAGTAACTCAAAATTAGGAAGTGTAATAAAAAGAAAATATGGAATAAGCTGCCAACCCAGATAGCATCAATCAGCTCTATCGTACAATTCAAAAAGTTTCTTAAGTCACACTTAACAGACACTTGGCTATGTTCCTGAAACTCAGATAGACTTCCCTTAGTCTTCTTGCTAAC
>NC_056734.1:953392571-953532571 GCF_019279795.1 Protopterus annectens | reverse complement strand
TATATATATATATATATATATATATGTATTCTTTGGGAAGACATCTACCCCTGGTAATTATCATTGACAACACATCCCTAAGAGACAACCCAGTAGTCAGGGACTTGGAGAAACATAGACAGTAACCTAGTCTTTGACAATCATGTGTCCATAGTAGTGAGGAAATCATTCTATATTGTGCAACTCATAAACAAAGGTATGACATCTAGGTCCAAGAAGGTGGCTGTTCTACTGTATTCACCATTCATCAAACTTGTCACTGCCTACAATGCCCCTTTGGTATGTACCTAACCCAGCACATCCAACAACTGAAACATTCAAAGAGGTTCCTCACTAAAACAACACAAGGAATAAGTAATATGTTCTATGCAGAACACCTCAAAGCCCTTTCCCTGTAATTTGTTTCTTACCAGCTGTTGAGAGGAGATCTATGCTTGGCATTACAAGATGTTGTCAGACCTCAACCCTGACAGACCTCCTGAATATCTGCAAAACAAACACAACCAGAATTACCAGTTCTAAAGTCCTAAACCTTACTTGTAATATAAATATGACCTGCTGGAGAGACATATGTATGACAGAGACAACCCCTTCTCTAGGACAGGCTTCCCATCCATGTGAAGCACAGTTTCCCCTAACCCAGTTTAAGTGTAATGTAGAAAACTGGATTAGGCAACAGGAAATTCATTCCTGGTTTGGCATCTATACCTTTAATGGACACAGGCAGACTATAAATTGTTTATCTCCAAGGTGGTTAGATTAACTAATGGAATTGAAAGCGAGTGCATTTTTTAGAGGTTTTATAGTGTGATTTGTTGAATTTATTAGTTTATTTTTAACAGTTTCATGTTCAGTGTTTTACATGTCATCTAGGGTAGATGCAATAATTCATTAGAGACTGCATTAAGACAGACAGTAGCATGATGATATTTTATGAATACCTTTTTTATCATAGGAATCATTCATTCTTTATTGAATGTTTTATACTGCTATGTTTGTGGACAGACATGCTTCACCACAACTACCTAAGTCCATGGGTGAATACCTCTCCACTGTGCAGATTTTCTCTGAATGTCCAAATTTTTGCCTCATATTTTTGGGCATGAAACACATCCAGTCTTTAGGTGTTACTATGTTTTTCAGTAGTTTGATGATACTGCTTGACTCATGCTGACAAACTATTCAGTTTATGGTACAAACCTTCCTAATTTAGATGACCATGAAGCGCAGACAAATATTGACAAATTAATTTGAATGTGTGCTTTTACTAAACAATTAGGTGACAATACATTATTTATTTATTTATTTAATATTTTACATTTGTTGACCGGGAAAGTCCAACTGGATATACGCCCATTTTCAGCGGAGGCCTGGGTAGAAAAGCTCCATACAAGAAGACATTAAGACAGAGCAGTATAATAAAAAGTAAAATACAATAGAGAAATACAATGCAGAGAAATTGTTACATATTTACATATTGAAACCATTCCACTATTAGTATAATTTAAGACAGAGGTTATACAATATATTTGTAGGTCACTTTCCAAGTTCTCAGCCCAACATTCAAAAAGTTCATATATATTTCTGTGTCTCTTTATAGGTTACTTAAAATACATTCTAGACTTCACTTAATCAACAAGTTTGTACAGAGTAACTAGGTTAGGGTTCAGTGACACTGCTAGGAGACCCTAACTGGGTGCACAGTAGAAGAGTGTGGGGATTAGTCAGGGGTAGAGCAAGGACAGAGCCATTGCATAGTGAAGTATTGACTAAGTTTTTTTTTTTTAATTAGGTTAGAGAGGACTGTAAGGTTAGTTCTGTAGGAAGAGAGTTCCAGGCTTTACCAACTGAGTTCATAAACAGAGCTTCCCCAGCTGAGTTGTTTGCTTTGAAGGTGAAAGCTAGCATTTTGTTAGAGGATCGAAGAGTTTTAAGGTTCTGGTAGGGGGTGATGAGAGTTTTAAGATCGGGTGTCTGTTCTGACTGGTAGAGAATTTTGTGGGCAGTTACTAGTTGGTTAGGTAGTTCAAGCCAGCCTAGTAGTTTGAGGTTAAGGCAGTGATGTGTCCTATAGTCAGAGGTGGTGGCAAATCTGGCAATATGATTATAGCAGGTTGTGAGCTTGTTCAGGTCAGTTTTACTCAGGTTTGTTAATAAGGGGGAGGTGTAGAAAAGTGTGGATAGTAAATGAGTGCGAGCAAGAACAGTTCTGGCTAGGGGAGCTACGAAGGGTTTGATCCTATGTAAAGAGCCAAGTTTTTTAGTTACTGTTTTAACTGTGCGGTTGATATGCAAGTCAAACTTTATGTTGCTGTCAACTATAACTCCTAGGAGTTTGGTTGAGGGGTCTGGTGAGATAACTGTGCCACTGTTAGATTTAATGGAGAAGGTTAGAGAGGAGGTCTTACGAGATGGGGAGAACAGCAGCAGTTTGTTTTCTTGGGGATTTAGTATGAGACGGTGATAGAGGAGCCAATTTTCAACTATGCTAAATGTGTTTTGGGATAACATCAGTAGTTCTTCTGGGGCTGTAGAGGAACATATTGGGGTTCAGTTGTTCACGTATTGAATACAGGTAGTGTCTGGTATTACTTTATGCAAGTCATTAATGAATATGGTAAATAGGAGGGGCCCGAAGATAGATAATTGGGGGACTCCAAGTGTTATAGGTAAAAGGGTAGATAAGTTATCTTTCCACAGGACTGCCTGTTGTCTACTTCCCAGATATGACTTAAACCATTGTATAGCATGGATGTCTAGTGAGATTAATTCTAGGGTTTGCAGGAGAAGTTGATGGTTTACCATGTCAAAAGCTTTAGAAAGATCTAGGAAGATGGCTGAAGAGAGTTTATTACTATTACAATTATGATTTATGACATTGGTAAAGGATAGTAGGGCAGTGGTGGTACTGTGGTTTGGTCTGAAACCATGTTGAGAGGTTGACAGGTGATTGTTATTCTGGCTATAGGAGAGAGTATTGCTATGGGTCTGTAGTTTGAGATGTCAGTGCAACTGCCTCCCTTGTGGAGTGGAATGATATGGGATACCTTCCAGATAGTGGGAATAGTAGCTTCAGATATGGATCTGTTGATCATAATGGATATAGGGTAGGCTACAGCATCTGCTGCTTTTTGTAGGTAGTCTGCAGGGAGGAGATCAGTGGCAAGGGTAGTTGGTTTTAGTTTTCTAATTAGAGTAAGGATAAATGAAGTTGAGACTGGTTGAAATCTGAAGGTAGTTTGGGTACTTGGTGCAGTGGCAGATGGATTTGGTGCACTGGGGGATAGGTTACTGGCCAGGTTTTGGATGGATTTGGTGCACTGGGGGATAGGTTATTGGCCAGGTTTTGGATGGATTTGGTGCACTGGGGGGATACGTTATTGGCCAGGTTTTGGATAGTTTCTGTAAAGAAGCTATTGAAGAAGTTGGTGACCTCTGAAGGAGAATTTGAGTTGGAGGTTGAGGCGACAAGGGTGGTGGATTGTCCTGGATGGATAAGTTTATTTAGAGTTGCCCAGAATTTATGTGGTTTGTCGTGGTGTTTTTGCTGTAGGTTGTGATAGTAGCTTTTTTTTGTCAGATGTGACAGATTTTTTTGTGTCATTCCTTAATGGTCTATAATGGAGTTTATCTGTGAGGTTTTTTGAGACCTGTCAAGTGGCCCAAACTTTATTTCATAGTAAGATTAGTCATAAAATCTACATCAGTGTGTCTCAGTTACCACAGAAGAAGGATTTTACTCATTTGTATTGCTTGCCATTTGCTTCTGAGGGACAGTGACAGTACAGTCACCTGCATGGTTCCTAGTGAAATATGCTCATTTGCAAATGATTGCTGATGCAGGCAGGCAGTCAGTCTGTATAGCCATTACTCATATACAGTGCTAATGTCAACATTTTTTGCCAGTTTTCATCTTGGTCTTCACACAAAACTCACCATTTTTTTTTTGTAAATTATGTCATTACCTACATTCTGACTCACATTTTATAAAAATAATAGCATATATTTCATGAAATGTATGGTAAGGAAAATCATACTGTGTAAGATTTTAAGTGATTTACTATCAACTTGGTCTCATCATTCCTAGCTGTGTTGGAGTTCATTAATCATTTAAAACTTCAGTCGAAACAAAACCTGAGTAGCAAAGATGGTATCACAGTAGGTGTGAAGGGAGGTAAAAACTTATTCATCTCAATGAGACGGTAAATAGAGGTGAAAATGACCCCCATTCACATTAACGAGGTGGTGGAGAGAGACTCATTCTACAGGTCTGACAGATTCCCACTCTATCAATGCTTCACAATTAAAGGATTGTTATTTCAGTTTATGAAAAGTGCCACAGAAGCCATTATTGGTGGGAGTGTGGCTCTGTAGGAGGTGAGACATACATTGAACTTCCTACATGATTTTTGCCTCTGTTGAGGATGCACAGTGAGAGTGAAAACCTGTAGAGTTTAGTGTAATATTTTATATTGCCTCTCATGTAAAAAGAGGAACTACTCCTGTTGAGCCATGTGTTAGGGATAACGGCCATGTTTTTTTACATGGGTATTGGCTATACAGCTATGTTGTGGGTAATTATTTGGAAATTTTCATGTTTGTAGAAGACCACTACCAGAAAAGTATGTGAAGCAAACATATACCTGATTGCTGCTGTATTACAGGTAAGTGCAACTTTCTTTCTCTCAGATTGCAAAGCTGTACATGTTGAGGAAGAAATATGTACAAGTTATACATTGTGTTTTTTGACTAGACACTAATGCTTTGTAGTATTTACTTTAATGTAATGCTTTGTAGTGTTGGTTTTATTTGTTTGTTTATTTCACGTTTCTTATGTTAACATTGATCTGGGTGGATGGCAGGTTATTTACTCTTAGATGGGATCTTCCATATTTTGGCTTATTTTTATTTCAGCTCTATTTGTTTAAAGTGAAATCTGATAAGTGGGAATTAGCCGAGTATTTATTTGCTTTTGTGTGTCTGTTATTTATAGACTTTCATATTAGTCCCGTCTTGTTTGAGGTTAATTATCAGGTATGTGAGAGTTTTATCAGTGGCTTCCAAATGAGGATCTCTGCACTTAGACAGTTTCAGGTTTCTAGCAACATAATCTAAAATAACTACTGCACATCAGTCCAAATTAGCCTAGTTTGATAGAGCTGTCACAGTATTTCAAAAAGAGAATACTTAAGAGTCTCAAAGTTTCTCAGTCACTTGGCTTGCATGATACAGAGCAACCTGGAATTAGACATATGTATTTATGTATGTATGCATGTATGTATGGGTCCCCTTCAAAACATCTAAAACCCATAACATCTAATTTCATAACATTGAGATGAGAACATCTAAAATCCAAAACATCTAAAACCTGTAACATTGAATTCCATAACATCTAACAGTACAAATCATATGAAAATAACCCCCCCCCCCCACGTATAACAACATATAATGACACCAAATCACCAAACACACTTTTCACAGTTATCTAACAGTGTAGTACCTTGCAGGATGCGCAGTAGCAAACCCCGTCCCTAAACGCCCACAACTTACATTGCAACGTTAATAGTAATTAGCTGTAATATTGTAAAAGCATTTTAATATAGCTTCTAACAGAATTTAGTAAGCATTACACCAAAAATCAAACTAAAAAGCATTTTAATATAGCTTCTAACAAAATGTAGTAAGCATTACACCAAAAGCTTCTAACAGAATGTAGTAAGCATTACACCAAAAATCAATCATTTTAATATAGCTTCTAACAGAATTTAGTAAGCATTACACCAAAAACACCGGACAGGTTTTTAATGCCACAATCCCGTTTATTTCAAGGAAAACTAAAAATCATACCCCTGGTAAACAAAAGTTTGAGTAACGTAAAATGTTGTTGGCTATGTTTAAACATGCTCATACAGTCAAGCGTGTCAGGAAAAAGCTGAAAAAGTTTAATGTCTCACAACAGGTACAGGGCAACAGACTACAGTGACAGCGAGTGGTCCACCTTTCCCAGTTTGTTATATGCCCATTCCCATTATGCCTGAATAACTAACCTTCTTTAAAATAGTACCACATTGTTATAATAATCGCACATTTTAAGGACATAATGAAATTAAACCAACCATCTGTAGTTCAACACTCATTCTTGGCCACAAAATGTGCACAAAAATTTGTATCAACAAAAGATCCGAGTTATAGCACTAAGATGTGCAGTGTTTTTCAGATTAAAAACTTAAAGTGCTATAACTCGTATCTTTTGTGGCCAAGAATGAGTGTTGAACTACAGATGGTTACTTTCATTTCATTATGTCCATAATATGCAAGTATTTTATTTTCAATGATCATGAAACTGTATTGTATAAATAGAAGTTATGTTCTTACCATAACGTTCCATGTTAGTTGTCTTCTTCTCGCCTTCTTCTCGCCTTCTTCTTGCTGGATGGGTTCGGAGCCGACCTCGGCTCCAACTCGGCCACTCTAAAAGCTCGAGAGTTGGTTCCACCGGCTCGAGGCTCCCCTTATATCCCACAATGCTAGGCGAGAGTTACCTCAGATCTCATTTGTAAGCTAACCCCAGCTTATAACAGTAACAGTATAACTGTAAAACAGAATCCACCTCTAACAACAGGAAGAAACAAGGGTGACTTACATCCTGAACCAAGAAATATGCATAATAGCATATGTCTAAGAAAGAGGTGGTAGAAAGAGAGGTCACAATCACAACTCCTCTAGGTCTGTCCAGGCCAGGGGGAAGGAGGGTGGGACGCAAGAAGAAGGCGAGAAGAAGACAACTAACATGGAACGTTATGGTAAGAACATAACTTCTATATGTTAAGTTGTCTATCTCGCCTTCATTCTTGCTGGATGGGACCGCGCCCCTAGCACCTTGGCCCGAGTGGCCTAACGGAACAGACTCCTGAGAACAGTGGAACCAAAGTTAGCTCTATGCCTAGAAGCTAAATCCAACTTATAATGAGAAATAAAAGTGTGAGGAGTAGCCCAAGTAGCCGCTGCACAAATGGTGTCAATAGGCAGTCTGTCTTGGAAGGCTAAAGAAGTAGCCAAAGCTCTGGTGGAATGGGCTTTAGGTTTATTAGGCAATTTTTGTTGTCTAATTTCATATACCAGGGAAATCAAAGATGTTAGCCATCTGGATAATGATACCTTTGAAACTGAAAGTCCCTTTCTGCTTTCCGCATAGGAGACAAACAGCTGATCAGATTTTCTGAATTGTTTTGTTCTATCCAAGTAGTACTTTAATTGACGATGAACATCCAGGCAGTGTAATTTTTGTTCAGACCTATTGGAATACTCTGGAAAAAAGACAGGGAGGTCAATGCTTTGGTTTAGATTTGATGTTGAAACCACCTTAGGCAAAAAGGACGGGTTAGTTCATAAGGATACTCTGTCCTTATGAAACAAAAGATAAGGAGGACGACAACTGAGTGCTTGAAGTTCTGAAACTCTTCTAGCTGATGTAATAGCTACCAGAAAGAGAGTTTTCCGTGATAATAATTTCAAGGAACAGGAAGCTGCAGGTTCGAAAGGGGAAAGAATCAAAGAAGCAAGAACTAAATTTAGGTCCCAAGGAGAAGGAGGATTTCTTATAGGAGGTCTGAGAAGAAAAACTCCTTTCAAAAAGGCTTTGCAAAGTTTGTGGGACATTAGGGCAGATTCAGAAATACCCACATGGAAGTTAGAAATAGCTGCCAATTGAACCTTAAGTGTAGATGGAGATGAACCTGCATGGAAGAGTTCAGCTAGAAAATCAAGGACTAGTTGGATGGAAGCGGTGAAAGGATCTATGTCCTTTCCTTGTGCCCAATATGAGAAGCGTTTCCACTTACTCAAATAAATCTTTCGAGTGGAAGATTTATGGGAAGCTATCAATATATCTCTAACAGAGTGAGATAATTGCGGAAGCCTGGCTACGGTTGGAACTGGAGGAACCAAGCAGTGAGGTTCAGAGAGGGGAGGGAGCGATGAAACTGACCCGACTGATGGATCAAAAGATCTGGAACTAGGTCCAGATTCCACGGTCGCTCAAGAGAAAACGATGTAGAAAGGGGAACCACACTTGTCGAGGCCAGTAAGGAGCAATGAGGATCAAGGATGCCTTCTGAGCGATAGCTTTCTGAATTACTTGAGAGATCAGTGGGAAAGGAGGGAACGCATACAGAAGTCCCCGGGGCCAAACTTGGACTAGAGCGTCTCTGCTGGGTTGGCCTGGTAAAGGGAATAGAGTGAAACATTCTCTGCACTTGCTGTTTTGGGGAGTAGCAAAAAGATCGCAGCAAGGCTGACCCCACTTGAGAAAAATTTCTCTCACTACAGAGTCTTTCAGAGACCACTCGTGAGGCATGAGTATAGCTCTGCTCAACTTGTCCGCAATGTGATTGGACTTCCCGGGGATGTGCGTTGCTATCAGAAAATGCTGAGAAGAAATCGCCCATTGCCACAGACTGAGTGCTTCTCGACACAGGGGGTAAGATCTGGTTCCGCCTTGTTTGTTGATGTACCACACTACAGACATATTGTCTGTCTGGATTGCAATTGTTCCCAAGGGAAGAGAGTCTTGAAGGGCTTGCAATGCTAAAAGCACTGCTCTCATCTCCAGAACATTTATGTGCAAGTGGCATTCGTTTGGTTGCCATGTGCCCTGGACTGTCCTGCCCTGATAATGCCCCCCCCACCCGATCAGGGAGGCATCCGTTGTCAGTGTAGCAACCGGAGGAGGTGGAACAAAGGGTCTTCCCAACAGGAGCTGGGGGGAAGACATCCACCACATGAGATGCTTTTGCACGCCTGCGTGATCACAATGGTGTGAGACATTGGAAGTTCCTGGTATGACCATTGAGTAAAAGCATCCACTGAAGGATCCGCATGTGGTATCTGGCTAATGGAAGGAGAGGTATGGCGCTGCCATGATTCCCAACACCTTTAGAACTAACCTGGCTTTGATTCTGTTGTTGTTGAGAAGAAGTGACACCAATTTGTGAATGTCTGATATCCTTTGGTGTGTTAGCCTTGCAGACATGTTTATAGTATCTAGATTTGCGCCTATGTAGGTAATAGTACGACAAGGCGACAAAACAGACTTTTCGCAATTTATTGAAATACCCAGTTTTTGACAAACGCGAAAAGTATAATCTCTGGCCATCAGAAGGAGATGCTTGGTGGGAGCTGTGAGGAGCCAGTTGTCCAAATATGGAAACACCTGGAATCCTTGTCGTCTCAGGTGAGAAGCTACCACTGCCATGCATTTGGTAAACACCGGGGCAGTGGTGAGACCAAAGGGCAGGGCCCTGAACTGAAAATGACTGGTTCCCAGCCTGAAGCGGAGGAATCTTCTGGAGCGTCTGTTCATTTTATGTGATAGCACGCATCCCGAAGGTCTATAGAGCACATCCAGTTTCCTTTGCCCAAAAGGGGAAGAATGGATTGCAGCGTGACCATCCGAAATCTTGTTTTCTTGACTGATTTGTTCAAGACACTGAGATCCAATATCGGTCTCCAGTCCCCTGTTTTCTTTGGAACTAAAAAGAACCTTGAGTAGATTCCGGATCCTTGTTGGTCTGCTGGCACTGGCTGAATTGCTCTTTTGCAAGCAGTTTTGAAATTTCCAAAGCTGCTAGATCCCTTTGAGCGGGTGGAACATCTGGAAGGGATTTTTGACTGATTTGGAAACGAAGAAGGGGATAGAATAGCCTTGAAATGATGGACTGTACCCATTTGTCTTGAGTCAGGGATAGCCAGGCTTCTGGGTACAGTGACAATCTTCCCCCGACTGCCTCCGAAGATGGGCAGTCGGGCAACACCTCAGGGATGCTGAAAGGGCTTGTCAAGGCTTCCCGATTGCCCTGGTTCTGCGGACCCCCTGCCCCTGGGCGACGTCTACCATTGTTATTCCCACCTCTGCCTTTGGTAGGAAAACGACTCTGTGCGTCAGGCGAAGTCCCTTGAGATTGTTTACGGAACCACATCTTTCCACCCTTCTGGCCTTTGGGGTAAGGCCTGGAAGGAGTCGAAAAACGGACTCCGACGGCAGAAAGGGTCTTGCCATCAGTCTCGCACCTAGTCAGGGTTTCTTTCACTTGAGGACCAAAGAGAGATGATCCATCAAAAGGGGAGTTCGTGAAAGACGTCTTGAAAGGGTCCGCAAAATTGCATAGCCGCATCCAGACGTGCCTACGTAAGGCTACCCCTGTCCCTGCGGCTCTGCTCACTCCATCGGCCGCGTAAGAGAGGAGGCGCATGGAGGAGTTGGATATGGAATTAAGGGTAGCCAGCTGCGTGTTCATCTTGTCTTGGAAACCCGCAGCTGTAGGATCCTTTAACATCTCACTCGCTTCCTTGATCAAGTCCCTTTGAAGACGAGTGAAATGGCACAGGTAGTTCAGCGAACGCATGGTAAATGTCGCTGAGGAGAACATCCGCTTCCCGTACCTATCCATGGACCTAGATTGCTTGTTAGGTGGATGGACAGGTACTGAAGGATCAGCCAGTTCCTTCTTTGTGGCAGCAGCTACCACCATAGCATCCACAGAGACTCCTTTTGATAAAAATTGCTTGTCTGCTGGAGCTGTGATGAACTTAGAGGGTCTCCTGGGAGCGGGGTCCACCGAATCAGGAGCCGTCCATGCCTTCTTAGCAACCACCTGCATGAGGGGGTCGAAGGGAGGGGACACCCAGGAGGTGGAAGGACGAGAGCCAAACGCCTCAAGATACACAGATTCGTCCTCCGAAGGGTTGAGGGCTGGCCAATTTCCCCTCTGTTTCAGGATCTCCAGAATGTCTGCAAATGAGACATCTTCAGAAGGGGAACGGGGGGAACCCTCAGAATCATCCAAATCTGTGTCTGACGTGATAGACTCAGGTGAGTCAATGTGTTTCCTCTTACACTTCCTCTTCCGAGGGGGCTCTTCTGCCAAATCAGGAGAGGCCTCGAAGAGGATGAAATCCCCACAGGGGCTCCTGAGGAGCTGGCTCTCTGCGGTCCGGGATGAGGGAGTGAGTCGACTTACCCTGAGGCAGCATAGAGGAGGGCGGACGGAGCCGACTGTGGAGTAGAGCCAGGCTCTAACACACTCCGCATGACCTCGAATGCACCCCTGTCAGGCAGAGCCAGAGGTCCCCGCTCCGAGGAGCTAAGAACCCCTCGGCACCGACAGTGATGGCTCCGAGGCGATGTCGGAGCCGAACTCACCAGCGCCGAAGCCCCGAGAGGGAGAGGGGGGTCGGACAAGGGTCCGATGCCACTCACACCCTCGGAGCCGACGAGGGAAGTCCGGCGCCGAGATTCTTCCAAAGAAGAAAACGGAGCCGACGACGGAGCCGAAGACAATTGTCTCGGCTCCGGCGTAATCACAGTCTCGGTTCCGCGACCCGGCTCCGAACTCAAGAGAGTCGAAGGAGGAAAATGTTGATGGACCGGGGCAGGCATCGACTGATGAGTCGGGCTCTGAAGCATCTGGGCTAGTGCCTCGGACTTAAGTAGTCGACTCACTACCCTCTGAAGGTCATGATCCGACAGCCTCGATGACCTAGAGGAGTGAGACCTTTGGCTCCGTTCAGACAGCAGGGGAGATCCTGGAGCCGAATGAACGGAGCCAAGAGATGGTGACCTGGACCTCTTCCTAGTTGTCGGCTCCGAAGGTCTGGTCGGAGCCGACACGGGAACCTCAATAACCTTGGCTCCGGCCGGAGCCGAGGGAGCCACAGAAACTGTGGACTGAGACTTATCGGCTCCAGCCGGAGCCGATAAAGGCAAAGGTTGAGCAACCTGAGGTCTCGGCTCAGAAGCCGGAGCCGAAGACCTCGATGCCTTAGAGGGCTTCCCTGTTGAAACTGACAGGGAATCCTCTGGCTTCAGTAAGCCTCTAAGAATTAATTTGTTTTCTTTCCTGCAGGACCCTGGGGCTGAAGCCATGGCACACAGCACAGGAGTCCTGCAGGTGCAAAGGCCCCAGACAATAGACACAAGAAGTGTGAGCGTCTGTCAGAGACATTTTCTGACAGCACGCATCACACTTCTTGAATCCGGAGACCTTTGCTTCTTTAGACATTTTTTTGACTGACAGGTGTACACAAACACTCACACAAAACACACAAGTTATACCCTGTCAGGAAAACACAATAAAATAAGTAGTAATACTAGTATTTAAAGTACAATAAACTAGAATAAACTACAAAACAACACACACACTCCACTAGGGAAGGGAAGGCCTAAAGGCCCAATGGAAGAACCAAAGGTTCTTGGGGAAAGAAAACGGAAATATTTAGGGTCGGGAATAAAGTTTTCTAATCTACACTAACTAAGTAAGAATATTAACTTAAAAGGGGTTTGAAAGAGTAATTTTTACAAGAAAATTAGCACTCACCAGGAACCGGTAGAAACAACCAACCTCGAAGCTGTAGCGGCAAACGAGATCTGAGGTAACTCTCGCCTAGCATTGTGGGATATAAGGGGAGCCTCGAGCCGGTGGAACCAACTCTCGAGCTTTTAGAGTGGCAGTCGGGCGAGGTCGGCTCCGAACCCATCCAGCAAGAATGAAGGCGAGATAGACAACTTAACATCTTAGGTTACTTATTGACGCATAATGGGAAAGGTGGACCGCTCGCTGTCACTCAAATGTGCGCTGACATGCCAATCATTATGGACACGCCCTAATCTGCACAGTACCGCCAGCGAGGTACTACACTGTTAGATAACCCTTTTTACTACGTTTCTGCAGGGGGGGGGGCTTGATACCATGGGGTTAGGAAATTATTTTTTTCCCACTGTAGTGTGATCATGGAGTTGGTCTATTTAATTTACAGGGGGTGTGGGGATGCAGGGGGCTTGCCCCCCTGCAGAAACATGGTAAAAAGTGTGTATGGTTATTTTCTTGTGATTTGTAGTGTTAGATGTTATGAAATTCAATGTTTTGGGTTTTAGATGTTCTGGTCTCAGTGTTATGAAATTAGATGTTATGGGTTTTAGATGTTTCAAAGTAGACCTGTATGTATGTATGTATGTATGTATTCATGTGCCTGTAATGGGGCCTACTAGTCCTTTAACTTCCCCCACTGAGTTCATAACAAAGGTATATATTTTAACATGTTAGTGTTTCATTTACTTATATTGGACTATTCCCTTGATAATGTTGGTAAACAGAGAATTGTTGGATTGTCATTCTTTTAAGGTATACATGAGGTGGGCAGTGCAGATGTTGGGGTTGCTACTGTGCAAATGATTTAGTGCTTCAACATATAGCCTGGATTTAATTTACTGATGAGTAATTTACTTCAATTACTTTTATTTTCTCTGGACACACCCCTTCTTTCCTTGCACATCCAATCATACTCCACTTCTTGCCTGCAACCACTCCCAACTATACACATCCCACTATGCATTACATCACTTCCTATTTCTCAATTTAACTCCCTCTATCCCATATCTTGAAGTACACTCTTCTCACCTCACAATGTAACATGTTTATTACAGCCCACTCCTTATATTTCTTTCCTTCTTAACCACTTATCACACTAACCTCTCCCACCCTTATACACATTCTTCCACCACATCCATGATCCACACCTATAACAGCTAGAACCCCTCACTCTTTTATAATCTCCCCATGTCTTTTTAACCTCTATAACATCTGCCTCCACAAATTTACTCTATTTCACTACGATCCTCTCTCTACTGCAAACCCAAAATTAAATTATACTATTTCCACACACGGCTCACCCCACTTAATCTTTACACTAATAACTTACTCCTCCGTGGGGACATCCACCTCAACCCTGGCTCCCTAATCCTCCCCACTACCATACACCCTACAACTCTTCATCCACTTCCCCCTCTCCTCTTCAACCACCCCCCCCGACACGCCCCCCCCCCCACACATCTCATCTCTTCTCCCAAAAAACTAACCATCTGCTCACAAAATATCCAAAGCCTCTTTAATAAAATCACTGAGCTCATCTCCTGGATAGCTCATACCTCCCCTCACATTCTAACCCTATTCAAAACCTGGCTAAAACCCCATATTACTAATAATGAAATACTATTACCTGGCTATAACAGATGGCCGCTGTGGTGCAGCGGTTAGCATTGTCGCCTCACAGCAAGAGGTTCTACTGTTCAATTCTCGGCTGGAGTGCCTTCTGTGTGGAGTCTGCATGTTGTCTCCGCAGTTGAGTGATGTTAAAGACATGCAGGTAGGTGCGTGCATGAATGGGTGTGCCTTCCTTGAAGGTTGTGCGTTGGGTTGGCACCTTGGCCCCGTAAAATCTACTGCCAATCATTATCAGACCAGAGTTCCGCTGTGGCATTCCCCTAACCAGAAAAAGCCAAAAGACATTACTACCTGGCTATAACATTTACCGCTCCAACAGATCCCAAAAAAAAGGGGTGGTGTTGCCATCCCCTACTCCAACAAATTCAATCTCTCCCCATAACCATCTCTATTCCCAGCTTCCACCCAGCTAAACTAATCATCCTGAACTACCACCTCAACTCACACAAAAAATTTGCCATCGCCTCCATCTATATCCCCCCAGGAAATAACATTCCAAACCTGGAAAACAACCTGTCCTGGTTGTCCTACAATATAACTTATGAAACTCTCATCCTTGGAAACATCAATATTGCCTGGTCTAAATTAACAGCTGACTCTCCCCAAATCAGTACCAGCTTATATGTTTTCCACCAATTTGTCTCATCCCCAACCCGCATTCACAAAATCTCATCTTCCAATCCCGTAACTGATTGGATCCTCACTAACCTCTATCACAGCCCCTGTACCTTACCTGACACCCTAAGCTATGATCTTCCCACCTCCATCCAAAGACATTCTACTGAACTACCCAAGTCACACTCTTATAGAGGCTGCTGTAAACTCACTAATTTTGATGCAAAAGGCTTCAACTCCATACTGTCCAGCACTGACTGGTCCTTCCTCTGCTAGCACCGTCTCAATGAAGCTGTGCTAAAATTTGACCACATGTTCCTACATACTCTCAACTCCCTTGCCCCTTCCAGGAGAATTAGAATCAAAGCCCCCTGGCTGTCTAAAGAAACTGGATCCCTTATGCACAAAACAGATAGTGCTTGGAAAGCCTGGGCAAAAACCAGAGCACCATCCTTGCTAAAACTACAAAGAACTCAGGAACCTTGCCAAAAAAACAAATCAACAGTGATAAAAAATCCTGTTATAAGTCTCCCCAAATCAGCTGTAAATCCGACCCACAAAAATTCTGGTCCACCCTGAACAAAATTCTCCAGCCTGGTTGTCCTTCCACTCCCTCCCCTTTCCCAAATAAATCTCCTCCAGAAACTGCTACCCTTCTCAATAATTACTTCATTGATACTGTCCAAAAACGGAATCACACTAATCACAACATAAATCTCTCACCTACTCCTTCGAACCCACAAAACAAAAACCTCTTTATCTTTCAACCTGTTTCAACTGCCTACATCAAATCACTTCTACGTAAGCTCAAACTCTGCTCTCCCTCTACTGATAACCTTACTCCTATCTTCCTCAAACTAGCAGCTGAATCCAAAGCCTACACTGTATCCCTTCTAATCAATAGATCCCATCCACGAAACCACAGTCCCTGACATTTGGAAATCTTTCTTCACCATCCCTTTGCATAAAGGGGGCAATTCCAATGACCCATCCTCTCCCCTCTCTCTAAAATACTTGAAAAATGCATTCATACTCAGTTTCTCAATTTTCTCCTCCAGGAAAACCTTCTAACACCAACACAACATGGATTTCGGCCAAACCACAGTACTGCCACCGCACTCATCATTTACTCATACAGTGGCTGAGGCCAGAGATAATAATCAACTTGTTTCCTGTCTTTTTCTTGACCTCTCCAAAGCCTTTGACTCTGTCTCTCACCCTATTCTTTTATCTAAACTTGCTAACCTCAATCTCTCTACTCCCTCCCTTAACTGGTTCTCTAGTTACCTTTCCAATAGGCAAGAGTCTGTCAGACGGCTCACCTCCTGCTCCCCCCCTCTATTCCCATCACATCTGGAGTACCCCAGGGTTTCATCCTGTTCAATATTTTCACCAGTGATCTCCACTCAGCTTGCAAACAATTCACCCTTATTCAATATGCTGACGACTCCACATTCATCACCGTTTTTAACACTATCTCAAGCCTCCATGCGCATACCCAACACTCCTTTTTATCCAAAGAAAAGTGGCTGTCTGATAATCAGCTCATCTTAAACCCCCCAAAAAGCTAAATTCCTGCTTTTTCTCCCTTATTCTCTCTCTAATCTTAAATCAACCTTTGTCATCACATCCTCAAACAAGACCACCATTCAACCATGAATCTCACACTAAGCTCCTAGGTACCATCATAGATGATGGACTAAAATTTAACTTGCATATCCTTCAAAGTATTTAAAAAAACACCAAAAACTGGGACTTCTTTACTGAAATAAAACATTTCTTACTTCAAATGCTAGACTCTCCATGGCATAGACTCTCCTCTTCCCCTTCCTCCTCTATGCTGCCCCAATCCTAACTAACATACAGACGACCACCTTATCTAAACTCCAACAAACATACCACAAAAATACCTAGATTTGCCACAAACTCTCCTTACAGTTCTCACCACTGCCTTGCACTCAACTCTAGTCAATGGCTGGAATTTCCCCCAACTGCTGCTACTATCACAATTTCAAATCATACACAGTACACCAACACCACCAATCCAGCTGCCCACCCCTCTGCTCCCTTGTATCCTCTTACACTACCACTTGTCCCCTCCACACATCCAACCAGCAACTCCTAGATATTTATCAAACTGACAAAAATGTTGGTAAACTACTACATAAATGCACTGTAGCCCAAGCCTGGAATAAACTCCCTTTACATATAAGATCCATTCCCCACCTGAAACACTTCAAAAAGTCTTACCCCCTGTCAGGACCCTACCTAACCTACTACACTAATGCATTATCCCTCTTATTACATATACATCTCACTCCACCATATCTTAGTATTGCCTCTCTCTGCACGCACTCCACTAAATGAATTACACTCATTAACTTGAGCTCTACATCACACGTATATTATGTATTTTTTTGCTTTACTTTAAATTCCTCTCTCTATATTAGCATTATATTCTTTTAAAACAGCATCTATGTATTAGAAAAGTTCTACTGCTGTATATTCTAGATACAGCCTGCAGTTTTATTCTTGTACTGAAAAAAAATGGGTTTTTGCTTCTCTACTCCAATGCATTGTAGCTTATGTATTGTAATTATTACTGTACTGAAGATTTTCTCCTTGGGTCTCCACTGAAAATGGGCTCATGGCTCAGTTGGACCAACCTGGTTAACACGTCAAATAAAATAAATAAATAAATACCCCAGCCCCCAAGAACTGAATGTATTGGGCTTTTCACACAGTGACCTAAAACCAGTATGAATAACAGCAATGTTGAAAGGTCCTAATTGTAGCTGATAACCTGTTTGGCTAAATGGTTCACTGAAATACATAACCTTTTGTGTCACAAATATAAGGAGAGCTGTCCATCTTTTAGGATGTTTAGGGTTACAGTGGAAAAGATCCTTATTTAGATTCCATATATTACTGAATACTGCTGCATTTCTTACTAGCATCTCATCAGACAAATCCTGAGATTTGTGAGTAGTCCTAACATCCCCAAATTATACATTAGTTACTAAGTGGGCTTCATTCTAATTCCCCACCACAACATGCATGCCTTGTATCATCTGACTCTCCTGTTATTTGTACAAATAACTTATATGATGCCTATTTGTTTTTGCCTGTTTTTTTTCTGTTTAAAAAATTTTTAGTGTTTCCTTGCCTACATTAGATGCAGGTTTGCTGCATCTGGGTCTGTTTGTAGTGGCTGTTATATTCTGAGCACATTTTCCAAGCAATCTTTGATTGGAAGGGGCCCTTCTGCACCCTCGTGAGAGAAATGTGCTGACTGTAACCTGTCTGGTGAAGGGTCATTGGTCTAGGGCTTGGAGAAAGCACCCTCACTGGTTCTTTTGACTCTTTTTAAAGTTTTTCTTTTCTTTTTTTTTTAAGTTTATAGCTTCTGGTATTTAAGCCCTGCATTTGAGCAGGTTTCTGCTTGTTTGAACCAAGCTAAACTGAGGTGGCCTACCAGTCACAACTCTGAGCTGAGATACCAGATGACTAGTGGCTTCTGAGCTTCCCAAAAAAACATAAGTTGCCTGTTTTTTTTTTTTTTTTGCTTGATTATACTATTTTATTGTGTTCTGCTTATTTAATACTATATTTTAATACTGTAAACTAAACTGCGCTGTTTGTACTGCATTTGTTTGCATTACTGTGCCTGTTAAATTGTATTTTGCTGCTGTTTTCACTGTTTGCAAAGCTTTTTTTGTTATTTTCACTGATTGCAAAGTAACTGCTACTACTTTTCACTGTTTGCAAAGCATCTGTTCTGTTTGTTCTGTTTTCCCCGCTAAGCAGCGTTTTAAATAACTGATTTGTTTGCTGTTTAAAACATTCTTAGTGTCTTCTTGCTGTTTTTCTGCTAGTTAAATAATTTTTAGTGTTTTCCGCCTAAATTAGTGTAGCTAGTACATGTAGCATAGTCCAGATACAAGTTTTCTGCATCTGGGTCTGTTAAAGTGGTGGTTATATTCTGAGGAGAGTTTCCAAGCCATCTTTGATTGGAAAGAGCCCTTCTGCACCCTTGTGAGGGAAGTTTGCTGACTGGAACCTGTCTGGTGAAGGCTGATTGCTCTAAGCCTTAGAGTAAGCACCCCACTGGTCCCTTTAAGTTTTTTTAAAGTATAAAGTTTTTAGCTTCTGGTATTAAAGCCCCATGTTTGAGCGGGTTTCTGCTTGTTTATAGATCACGCAGCACCGCTCACTGCCGTACAGATAATTTTGACAAGTTTTCCCTTAGATAAAACTGTAGTACATTAGTGCAGTTCTCATCCTTAGCTGATTTCCAGTCTAGGAAGTATTGCTAGTGATATGTGACCTATTAAACTACCAGGCAAAAACCCTGTCAGAAATACCCATCCACAGAGCACCTCCTAGATCAGTCCTGAAAGCATTCCCTTTGTGATAACAGTTCTTCAAATTTAGCATTATGGACAGTTGGAATAGGGTTACCATAATTCTTTGTTTGTAAAAGAGGATGAAAAAAATGTGCTAGCACATATTATTTCATCCTCCGTCCTCTTAAGTTGAAGAGCAAAAAAAAAGGTCTTTACTCTTGTAATTAAAACTAACTAAAGACTGGTAGCAGCACATATTTTTTCGTCCTCTTTCTACTCTTAGCAGTTCCGCATTGAACAGAGCTCCGTTTTTTGACTGGCTCGTATACCGGTATATGAGTCAATCAAAAACGCGCACAACAGACCCTCTTCTGTTCAATATAGAACAGAGCTCCATTTCTTGATTGGCTTATCAATAGTTCCAATAGTGAGCTAATACAAACTATCAAATCTAATAACTTAGGTGGGGATGCTCTTTATGCTAATTCCATCGGAAAACTATGGAACTCCCTTCCTAGCGACCTAAGACTAACTACCTCCTTAAGCCAGTTCAAAAATAACCTCAAATATTTCCTAAAAGCTCATTGGCTATGTTCCTGTACCAAACCAGACTAGTCCTAAAAATTCCAATACCCTCCATGTTTTCTCCCTAAGCCATCTCTTTTCTCTCTTATTCCATTACTGCCCTGCTAAACTATATTATATGATCTCTAGTTCACTATAATCACCCCTCTATTTATTAATTCCTATGAGCATGGTACTCGATATTTCTTTAACCATCTCTTGGAGCCTATAAAATAATCTTTAGTATTGTCCATGGAACCTATGTCTTCACTAATCCACATACTACATGAATTACTCAAATTATAGCTAATTTTTAACTTGATGTCTCTTCTTACTATGTTATCCAAAATTTTTACTATGTAATGCAAACCTAAATCTCATTTTATTTATGTCGATGTTTTTTTTTCCTTGAACTTTCTTGTAACTGATATGTTTAAACTATTGATTACCTTACCATGTGATTTTGAAATCATTGAAATGTAACTCAAAGCCTTTTGTACTGTGGAGCTTTTCTCCCCGGGTCTCTGCTGAAAAGGGATATGCATCCAGTTGGACTAACCCGGTAAACAAATGTAAAATAAATAAAAATAAATAAATATATACCGGCATATGAGCCAATAAAAAAAAAAAACAAAGTGGAGAAAAAAACTCCGAAATAGGGATGTCTGCTTTTTGAAAATTCTACTATTTGTCCAGGTTTTAAAACCCGGACAAATCGCAGAATTTTCAAAAACTGCCCGGACAGGAGCCCAAAAAAGAGGACGTGTCCGGGTAAACCCGGACGTATGGTAACTTTAAGTTAGACTACCTCTGATTCTCCTGCCAGCCTTGTTGACTTCGGTCTCCTGAGGCAGTGTAGCAACTGCCTCATGTACACTGACAGCCATCTATACCAAGAATCTTGAATCCCTGCTCTCTAGCACCCAAAGCAGTAGCAGTGAAGATTGACAACTCACCTACCACTACTCATACACATAGTAAGCATCCAACACACAAATCAACATATATGGAGGTTCTCTCAAAAAACTTAATCAAACACCAGAGACCTCCAAAACACAACACTGCTTCAACTAACACAGTTCCCACAGCACCCAAGTCACAGAGCAACAGAAGTGTCTCACCTACCAAGCCCTCAAGGCGTAACACTCATAACTCAAATTTTCTTGTCACTGGAGACTCCATAGTGACACACGCAGATGCCCCACTCACCAGGTTAGATAAGGAGAAAATCACAGTCAGGTGCCTGTCTGGTGCCAGGAGTTGTCAGATCACACATGCACTCAGGTCTCTTGGCAACAACTACCATTATGACTCTGTCATAGCTCATGTTGGAGTGAACTACCTGAGATGTACCTCACTGGATTATATGAAGAGAGACATGACTGAGCTTTCTGAACATGTGTTCCAAACAGGTAAGTCCCTGGCCTTGAGCAGCACATTATCCTCACCTAGAATGATGCCACAGTATAAACAAAATGATCGATTTCAATATTTGACTTAGTTTTTGGGGTCATTCAAAGACGATCCAGTTTCTGTCAGCCTGGGACGACATGGTTGACAAACCTCACTGCTTTGCCAAAGACTGTTTGCACCTGGTACCACTAGGCTTTCAGCTGCTGGCAAAGGCTCTTGCCTCCACCATAGTGCTTTCTTTTAGGCAAGGTCTCAAAAGCAAAATTGCCTATGTGAAAATTGCCAGTCATAACAAAATAAGGATTATGCTGCTAAACCTTAGGAGAAACCAAAAACTGCACACCCTAGAAGCACTCCTATCACTGGAGGATGTACATGTCTGTGAAGTCACAGAAACCTGTTTCAAAGCCTCAGAGTACACCCCAGCCTTGCAAGGCTACAATGCCTTCCACACCTTCAGACCACAAAACAAATGTATGAGAACCAAAGGAGGTGGTGTTTCTATATACTCTTCTTTTTCTTTCAGCCGTTCCCATTAGGGGTCACCACAGTGGATCATCTGTTTCCATTTCTTCCTGTCCTCTGCATCTTGCTTTGAAATACCAACCAACTACATGTCCTCTCTCACCACATCCATAAACCTTATCTTAAGCCCTTAGCATCCTTTTCCCAATATACCACAGCGAATCATCTGTTTCCATTTCTTCCTGTCCTCTGCATCTTGCTCTGAAATACCAACCAACTGCATGTCTTCTCTCACCACATCCATAAACCTTATCTTAGGCCCTTAGCATCCTTTTCCCAATATACCCAGCATCCTTCCTCAGCTCATGTCCAAACTAATGCAATCTCACCTCTCTGGCTTTGTACTCAAACTGTCCAACCTGAGCAGACCCGCTAATATACTGATTCCTAATCCTGCCCATCCTCATCACACCCAGTGCAAATCTTTAACTCTGCCATGTCCAGCTCTGAATCATGTCTTTTTGTTAATGCCACCATCTCCAACTATTATAACATTGCTGGTCTCACTACCCTCTTGTAGACCTTCCCTTTGTACTGGTAGCTATCACAAATCACTCCTGACAGCCTTCTCCACCCTGCTTTGTAATCTCTTTTTCACCTCTCTTCCATACTCACTGTTACTCTGAACTTTTGATCCCAAGTATATAAACTCATCCACCTTCGGCAACTCCACTCCCTGCATCCTCGCCATTCCTCTATCCTCCCTCTCATTCACACACACACATACACACATTCTCTTAGTCCTGCTGACATTCATTGTGGTGTTTCTATCTATGTTAGAGAAGAATTCACCTCCTAACTAGTGAGACAGCACAACTCCATGGAGTTACTGCAAGTTCAGATTACTGTGGGTAAGACCCCCATTCAAATCATAGCTAGTTATACATCCCCTTCCATGAATCATGATGCACACAAGGCAGACTTGATCAAACTGTAATTAAATCCAAATACTGCCAAACACTCTGGTCATGGGGGTTTCAATTTTCCCACCATCAACTGGGAAACCTACTCTAGCCCTAACTTACTAGTGCAAAAGTTCCTTGACTAATTTAAATGCCCTGGTACAAATTGTTCAGACCCCAACAATAGGAACAAACATAGTAGATATGGTCCTCACTAACATGACAAACAGATGCACCGCTGCAACTGTCGGACCCTCATTAGTTAAAAAACATCACAATCTGTCACCATCGAACTGGTACTAACACCAGAACTCACAAAAGGGGTAAAACAAACTTCACCAAGGCAAACTATACCCTCCTAGGGGAAGACAATAAAAGCATTCCAACTCCCACCCCGAGCTGGAAGTTGTAACTACACCAAAGCTTACACTAAAGCCATGCACAATCACTTGTATAAGTGTACAGACTTGGCTGTTCCAGAGAGAATTAAAGCCAGAGCCCCTATCAAAAACAAACCACCCTGGTGGACATCCAGCATCAAAAAACTATATAACAAACACAAAATGTTGCAATCTAAGAAAATTAAGGTGAGGCCCCAACAATGGAAAAGCACTCTACTCAGCCCCAAAAGGCAAATAAGACAACACATCAAATCCTCCAATTGTAACTTTGAGAAAAAATTAGCAATCACAGCTAAGGATAACCATAAGGCACTTCACAGCTATGTATGCAGCCTAAAAGGTAGGATACAAGCATGTGCTGAACTGGTGACTAATGGTATCACACAAATAGCAAACTGCTGGCAGACAGATCTGGCAAAAATTTCACTTCCTTATCCCCTCCAAACTTATCATAAACCTTGCCCCCAACTCCGAACCTACATATCCGAAGAGCAGGTTAATAAAGCCTTGTCTAAGTCAAAAAACACAGCCTCTATAGGCCAGAAAGCATTCCAAGCTGTCTTCTAAACAAAATAAACATGAACAGTTATTCCCCTCCACAATGGTGGCTTAGCAACAGATTCAGGGAATTATAGACCCATAAGTCTGACCAGCCTCATCGGTAAGACCATGGAACGTATCATCATGGACCTCATAAATAAAGACATAGGCAACCTCCAAACCCTAGATCCGACCCAACTCGGCTTCATCAAGGGCAGATCCTGCCTGTTAAATCTTTTGGATTTCTTCGAAAATGTGACCAGGGCCATTGGTGAGGGCAAATCTGTGCACACAGCACACCTCAACTTGGCCAAGGCCTTCTACACAATCCCACACTCAGGCATTACCGATAAACTTAGCAAACTGAATGTAAACCCTTTTGTTGTAAGATGGGTTGCCAACTGGCTCAAAAATCGGTTACACACTATCAAAGTGGGTGACTCCACATCAACCAGCGGGGTGTCACAAGGGTCAGTGCTGGTTCCCCTACTGTTTGGTATATACTTCTCAAAAGTTCAGGCCAAAACTAAGGGGCTGTGGCTAACCAAGTTTCTGGACAACTGCAAACTGGGTGCAATTATTGAATCCCCAATTGATATCAGTATACTTCAGGTGGGATTTATGCAGACCAACAACTGGTGTCACTGTCTCAAACTAAATGCAAAGAAATGCATTATCCCTCCCTTTAGTAAAAACAATGTCCCTTCACACTATCAAATTAACAATACTCTGTGTACCTATGAAGTGGTAAGGGATCTGGGTGACATAATGGTTAAGGTGTTTGCCTTACAAACACAAGGTGCAGGGTTTGAGTCTCACAAGGGATAATTGGCTAGGCTTACAATTGCTCGCAAGGGCAGTTAGCCTAGTACTAACCTATGAACCTACGGGATCACAAGTTGACTGCCACCTTAACTTTGACCACTTTGAGTCTACTGTAGTAAGGAAGGCTTTCTACATGGTATGCTTGATTAACAAAGGCATCACCTCTAGAGTAAAGGAGGTTATAACTCCTCTATACACATCACTAATCAGGCCCATATTTGAGTATAACACCCCTTTTGGCATGTGCCATAAAAAACAACTGCAGCAAATGGAGAGACATTAGAGGTTTCTAACGAAGATCAAGGGACTTCAGCAAGTGGCTTACACAGACTGACTAAAGTCCGTGTCTCCATACTCAGGATCACATAGACTTCTTGGGAGACTTATGCCTGGCTTACAGAGCAATCTCTAACCCAAACCTAATGAATTTTCTGCACATCCTGAATCAACCTGGACTAGAGCCACCCATTCAAGGGAACTAAATATGGCCTGCAACTTGAACAGGATGTGCTGGAGGGACAGATTTGTCTCCCGGCGATTGCTGCATCTTTGGAATAGATTGCCAATTCATGTGAAGCAGAGCACCTCTATGACACTGTTCTAAAGATACCTGGACAAATGGATGGGGCACCATAAATTCTTACCAGACATAGCACCCATAACCCTCCTGGACATGGGCAGTCATAAGTAAATACAATCCTGGGTAATGACTAGAGTATCAATGGTATTGCAATGGGATGAAATGGCTAGGCTTGAAATGACCTCCGGGGTGATAACCTAGTAACCTCCTATGATCCTATGAACTTCTTCCTATGACAGACATCCTAGAAGGGACCCACATGATAAGCTGAAGACTTTTGAATGGCATGAAAAAGTCTGGAATATCCTTGTCATCTTGCCAAAACCAGGACAATAGGCCTGTAAATGGATGTATAGTGGTCCCCATGGCTATTGGGTATACCCTTATAGGATAAAAAGCAGTGCTGCACATAAAGGTTCCATACTATTAATGAAGCAAACAGTATTTCTTGTAGTATACAGTTGTACCTGTCAACTGTCCAGAGTTTTACAGAATGTCTACACTTTCACCTCTTATTTTTGTTTGTTTCTCATAAGGCTTATAGTTTTCTGTCGACACTTTGAGGAGTGAAGTTACTTAAAAAAATAACAGATATTTGAATTTCAGGCTTCTCCTTTAGAAAATGCATACTAATGCAAACATATTCTGTCAGCTTTCAAAGTTGGTAACAGCAATACTTAAAATCAGTTCTGAATTTGGGCTTTCCTTCAATACCCCCAACACTCCCCAGATTTACTGAGCTAATGGGTCGGGAGAGGTTGAGACTATGTACATAGTGGCAATTAAAAAGAAGCAAATCTCATAGCTGCACTGTCTCAACTAAGTAATTAATGGAATGTTTGAACCACACAAACCAAGCAAACAAGTGAAAATCTGTAAAGGCAACGACTCCAGAAAGCAAAGAACAGGCAGGATGTCAAATAACCCCTTTTAATACGTAAGCGCTTTCGGCAAAGGAAAATTCCCTCGCCTTCATCAGACAAAGTTAAAACAAGTAAAGGCTTTAATTGCCATGTTAAATACTTAAATTAATAATGACATCACAATGATTTTCCAACATTTAAAGGCATATTAAATATTGCCATTAAAACACCATTTACATGAAAAAAATTGGCTAAAAACAAAAGCCAGCCAGTTTTTGAAATCATTCTATACTGAAATCCATAAACTAAAATATATATATATATATTTGACTGAGGCAAAAATCAAGCAGGAATTTAAATTAATTATAGGTACATGAATAAGTAAATAGATAAAAAGCGAGCATATATGTAAAAAACGAGCATATATATAAAAAATGTGCATAAATACACATA
Source organism: Protopterus annectens (assembly GCF_019279795.1). NCBI lineage: Eukaryota > Metazoa > Chordata > Ceratodontiformes > Protopteridae > Protopterus > Protopterus annectens. The sequence goes on along the minus strand of NC_056734.1, from coordinate 953,506,487 downwards.
TGTAAAAATTATTGCTCAAACCCATGTTTATGACATAATGTATATAATGCATATAGTACTGGTCAAAAATACAAATATTATATCAGTACAATATAATGCATGTTAATATAAAATAGTGCTGGTTGGTCGGCAGGCCTTTCTACTGTGCATCCAGGGGGTTAGTACAGTAAAACAAAGCCCACAGCCATACTTTTCTACAGAGCCACCTGCAGGTCTGAAAGCCATTGTACATGGATAGTATTTCAGAGATCAAAAAACAATAAAACATGGGGAGAAAAAAAGATGACTTTCTACTACTGCTTGAAACTTTCATCATTCAGAAGCTTTCTACAGAACTAGCGGCAATCATGTCATAAAACCATTCCACTAGCATTCAGAAATCAGCACAAAATAAAATATGAAATTAAAGCACAAGAAAACTCTTTTTTTAATAATGTTTTAGCCTTGCAATACTCATTTGCTTTCCTCAAGGTAGCATATCAGGTTAAAAAAATCCTGAAAGGCTACTTTTCCCTGATGGTAAAAAGCACATGCAAAAACTAATGAATGACTCACAGAGATGTTTTGAGTACAACTGCATTTTGAGATGGAATCTGGTTAACACCTTTGAAACATCCTGTAGACACCCACCCCAACCCTCACAGCAAAAGCTGTGAAATGCTGAGAAAGCCAGACTGAAAATGTATACAATGACCAGAATCAAAACAAAAAATCCCTGGCACTGTCCCTTTAATGAGTCTTTCTCAGATACAAGAGAAACAATGAAGACAATAATTCATTAAGTTTAACTGCATAAGATTTAATTCTGGACAGTAAAGACCTCAAAACAACTAAAGTGCCATATGAAGAGTTCAATTCACTTGTTTCACATCATCAGAATAAAACAGAAGACACTGAAACATCTTTAATGGGCAAAACCATCAGAGTTATAGATATGGAGGTTATGTACTTATAATGACAGATCTGGAACAGCAGGTCCATATATTGTAAAAGCAGGCGGAAGACTTTTAGGTGCCAGGACCACTTAGGTAAAACTTTACCAGATTGCCAAGTTCACTCCCCTATCCCCATAATGCACCACTGTACCAAGGCTTTTTAGCACTTTAAAGGGACAATCCCAGCATTTTAAATTCAGGCACAAACTCAGTATGACCAAACTAACACCCATCTTCAAACGTCACACATTTCCTGCCCACAGGGTCGTTTCATTTAAATTTTGTACATCCCCTTCCTCAGTGTCTGTTTTTTATTTCCCTTTGTGAATGAAACTTTTCAACTTATGTTCCTATCACCAGTAATGCAAGTATCATTTAATGTTGCCTTGGCAACGATCCCCGTGAAAATGAAGGAGATTACATTATAAAGTACAGCTGTTGAGTTTAGAATGAATGAAAGTTGATGTTGCTATTATTTTACACTCACTAAGCAGTGCTGTTTAGTGAGTGTAAAATAAAAAAGAAGAAAAAATAGAAGTGTGTGTGAATGTGTGCATAAGAGCGCGAGTGAGATTGGTCGAGTCATTATTTTACACTCACTAAGCAGCGCTGTTTAGCGATTGTAAAATAAAATAAAGAATAAAAAATAATAGAACTCTGTGTGTGTGTGTGTGTGTGTGTGTGTGTGTGTGTGTGTGTGTGTGTGTGTGTGTGTGCATAAGACTGCGAATGAGAATGCGCGTATTTATGTTTCTGTGTGCGTGAGTATATGCAAGCTTGCCTGAATGAGATCAAAAGTGTGTGTGTGCGCACGCGCATTTATATGCGTCTGTGCAGAGTGAAAGGGATCAAGCAGTGGCAGCAGCAGTATTTAAGAGGTTTGAATACCTCTCAACCTCTTAGCTCAAGATAGCTGAACAAAGCTTTAAATAAAGTCAACAAAAGGGCTCAAAATTGGAACAGATACTATAATTATAAAATTGCCAAGCTGCTTCAACGAATCAATATTACACTTTTAAAATTGCAAAGTTGCTTAAACAACAGGGTTTGTGTCAGCATGTATTTTTGGAAGGAAATAAAGTTTAACACACAAATATACGTCAATATTTTTGTGTGTTTATACGTTTTATGTCAGTATCCTTATATTGCCAATAATCCTCATTCCTTTCTTTACCACCCTTTCTTCTTCCCTATCTTCCCCCTTGTACACATATTTCAGAAAAAAGTCTACCCCCGTAAAAAAATACCCAAACTGTCCCATTTCCTCTATCACAGCCCTCTAATGTTACCTTAGTGTTTCCCTTATCTGTCACCCAATATCTTACTTATAAATCAATGTCCATATAGAGAGACCAGCAGAGTAACTTTGCCACTGAAAAGGGTCATTGCGGGAAATGTTGCTTTCCACGTCAGTACAGTGCTTGAGCATACATGGACAAACTACTGAAGGGGTTAATGGGGAAATATTTAATTTGCTGTCAGAAATGCTTATGCAAACATGGACATAGTACTGAAAGGGTCTCTAGGGAAAATGTTTCATTTGGTGTCTGTGAAGTGCTTGGGCATACATGGACAAATTCCTTCCAGGGTTCATAGGTAGCTACTAGGCTATCTGCCCAAAGGCATTTATAAGCCTAGTCGGAATGTGTTGGCTTTCGCCGCCCCCTTAGATTAGTTCCCTGTGCCTCTGTCCGGCAGAGCCACTGAAGTGATCCCTGGGGTAAACTTTCTGTTTCCCATCCACTCGTCAAGATTTCTCTTGAAGAGGGTTAGCAAGGAGCTCTGCCTAATGTAGATTGGAATCTTCTTCCAGAGCATGGGAAGTCTCTGGGACAGGAATCTATCCCTCCAGCACGTCATATTTATTGTTGTGGTGAGGTTTAGATGCCTGGAGCATGTGGCTCGAGGGGATATGGTTTTCTTTAGGTGGAGCATGTCCATCAATTTTGGGTTGGACATGGCCTTGTGTGTCAGGCAAAGATCACCTCTGAGTAGGCAGTATGCAACAGAGTATAGCTGGAGTTTCTTCATTCGAGCTGCATAGGGCATCTGCTTGAGGCCAGTGATACTCTTGGTGAGGTACTTCTGTGGTCTTTCCAGTTGTTGCAGGTTTCTTGTAAGGTACATCCCGAATGGGGCATTGTACTCTATGATGGGTCTGATGAGTAATGCATAGAGGGGCCCAATGACCTCTTTCGATCTGGATGCAAACCCTTTTGTGATTAGGCGGGCCACATAGAAGGATTTTCTAACCACTTTGGCAATATGATTATCAAAGGAGAGGTTACTATCAACTTGGGTCCCCAAGATCCCTTATTACGTCTTCGGTATTTAGGGGGCTACCACCTATGTGGTAGTTTGTGGGTACTTTGTTTTTTCCAAAGGGGATGACTGTGCACTTTTTGGCATTTAGCTTGAGGCCATGGTTTTGACACCAGGTATCTGTCTCAGTGAGACCCTTTTGGAGGATGTCTGTCATCTGGAGAGTCAATTGTATCCCCTAGTTTGCAGTCATCTGTGAACTTGGTCAGCCATAGTCCTCCTTGTGCTTGTCTGCACCTCTGAGAAGTACATGCCGAACAGGAGAGGTCCTAGGACTGAGCCCTGGGGAACGTCACTTGTAACCGGTTTTAGAATCAGACCTAGCTCCAGCAACTCTTACCATGTGGCTTCTGTCCGTGAGCCAGGTGGCAACCCAACTCGTGACATAGGGGTTTATGTTCAGGCTGGTGAGCTTGTCTATAATACCTGAGTGGGGAATGGTGTCGAAGGCCTTTGCAAGGTCTAGGTAGGCTGTGTGGACCACCTTTCCCTCGTCTATAGCCTTGGTAACTGTCTCAAAGAAGTCCACCAGGTTTAGGAGGTATGATCTGCCCTTAACAAAGGGCAGAACTGGGTAGGGTCCAGTGTTTGGAGGTTTCCAATATCTCTGTTAATGAGATCCATGACGATGCTCTCCATAGCTTTGCAGACCAAGCTAGTCAGGCTTATAAGACGATAGTTCCTGGGGTCCATTGTGGCTCCACCTTTGTGGACTGGAATAATCATTGCTGTGCGCTACTCTGTGGGCACATAGCCTGTGGAGAGGCTGAGTTTAAACAGTGTGTTTAGGTGAGGGGTTAGTTCATCTTTGAGCTCGTGTAGGATGCAGCCTGGGACACCATCCGGTCCCACTGATGCTGTGTTTTTGGAAAGGGCTGTTTTAACCTGAGTGGTCCTAGGACTGAAGTGATCCCTGGGGTAAACTTTCTGTTTCCCATCCACTCGTCAAGGTTTCTCTTGAAGAGGGTTAGCAAGGAGCTCTGCCTAATGTAGATTGGAATCTTGTTCCAGAGCATGGGAAGTCTCTGGGACAGGAATCTATCCCTCCAGCACATCATATTTATTGTTGTGGTGAGGTTTAGATCCCTGGAGCATGTGGCTCGAGGGGATATGGTTTGAGGGTCACTGGGGAAATCTGTCAGTGAAGTGCTACTGCACACATGGACAATCTACTGAAGGGATTATTGAGGGAATATTCCATTTGGTGTCAGAAAAAAAGAAGTTATGTCTTACCATAACAATCCATCTGTATTGCTGATCTTCATTCAGTCATTATGCATGGGTATCGGTTCCGAGCTCAGAACCGAGCCGGCCATTTTCCAAGCTCGCGTCAGCTTCAAACTCTTGAGCTAAACTCTTATCCACAATTCCCCTCTCCATTACCCCAGATTGGGTTTGCAAGTTAAAGAAGGTAGAGGCTACCTCTGGTCAAGTAACCTAAGAGAACTGGATGGTGAGATCCACTAGAAACCACAAGAGGGGGAAGGAGGGAGGGTCGTAATGACTGAACGAGGATCAACAATACAGATGGAATGTTATGGTAAGACATAACTTCTTTATCTGATATTGTTAATCCTCATTCATTCCTTACGCATGAGACGGAGTCCCCAGCTACCTCTATTCCTGGGAGGCCCTCATGGAAGGACATTCCTGAGCACCATAGAACCGAAATATGCTGGATGCCAAATCCAATTTGTAATGATTGATGAAGGTATGAGGCACAGCCCAAGTTGCAGCTGCAGAGATGTCATGTAAAGAAGCTCTGGTATGGAAGGCAGTAGAAGTTGCCACCGACCTTGTTGCATGAGCTTTCATGGTAGTAGGCAATGAGATATTACGTTGTGTGTAAACAGTCCTTCAACCATCTAGCTAATGTGACCTTAGCAACAGCCGATCCTAATCTAGATCCAGAAAGGCCAAAAATAACTGGTCAGATTTACGAAAGGGTTTAGTTCTGTTTAAGTAAAAACGGATTTGCCTGTGTATATCTAGGGTATGTAGGCAACACTCTTCCCCCATTTGAATAGCTGGGAAAGAAAACTAGCAATTCAATGGCTTGATTAATGGACATTTCAGAGATCACTTTAGGCAGAAATGACGGATTAGTTCTTAGAGACACTATCTCTATGAAAAATAAAGTATGGAGACTTGATACATAAAGCTTGAAGTTCAGAAATACATCTGACAGAACTAATAGTGACCAGAAACAAGGTTTTCCATGACAAATACTTGAGGTTGCAAGAAGAGGCTGGTTCAAAAGGTGCCATTGTCAGAGCTTGTAGAACTAATGATAAATCCCATGGTTGAATAGGTTCTCTAAAAGGTGGCTTCTGATGATTCACACCTTTTATGAAGGTCTTGCATAATTTATGGGACATGAGAGGAATCTTGGACACACTCATGAAAATTAGAAATTGCAGCCAAATGAACTCTAATGGCCGATAGTCCTGATTGAAACAGGTTGGCCAGATAGTCTAGTATTATCGACACTGGTGCTGAAAAGGGGGTCTACTTGTTTATCTTTCAGCCAACAGGTAAATCTTTTCTACTTGCTCAAATAAGTAATTCTAGTGGAAGACTTATGAAAAGCAATGAGAATATCACGAACTGGTAAAGAAAGATCATTCTGCCTGGCAATCAAGGGAATTGGAGTAGCCAAGCCGTTACCTTCAGGTTGAGATGAATCAGGTTCTGTGGGTGTGAGATCAACTCCGGGATTGGATGGAGAATCCATGGTCGATCTAGTAGGTGAGGCCAAAGGAATGCAAAATCTGTCATGGCCAATATGGTGCTATGAGGATTAACTTGCTCTTCAACCGCCGGGCTTTCTTCAGAAACTGGGGAATGACAGGAATGGGCGAAAATGCGCAAAGAAGACCCGAGGGCCAATCGTGGACTAGAGTGCCCCTGGGTGACTGTCCTGGAGGGGGAATCAGGGTGAAGTAGTTGCTGCATTTGTAGTTGATCAGGGATGCAAAGAGGTCACAGCAAGGACGGCTCCAGCGGTGGAAGATCTCCGCCGTTATCAAGGGATTCAGGGACCACTCGTGAGGTTGCAGAATGCACCTGCTGAGTCTATCTGCTATCACGTTGGAACTCCCGAGAATGTACGTTGCTAGAAGAAAATGATTGGTAGCCATCACCCACTGCCATATCCTCATGGCCTCTCGACAAAGATTTGGTTCCACCTTGCTTCTTGATGTACCAGACCACCGTCATGTTGTCTGATTGAATCACAATTGTCCCAGATGGCTGCAACGCCAGAAGCACCGCTCTCAGCTCTAGAACATTTATGTGCAGATGGGCCACCAGTTGGGACCAAGTGCCTTGAACTGTCTGCCCCTGACATAGCCCCCCCCCACCCCATCAGGGAGGCATCCGTGGTCACTGTGGCCTTGGGTTCCTGGGGGGAAAAGGGGCAAGACCATTATGAGAGATTGTGTGTCATCCACCAATTTAAATCCTGTTTGCACCTGTGGGTTACTCGAATCATGGCTGAAAGAGGATGCTGAAAAGGATACCATTGGGTGAGCAGTAGCCATTCTAGAAGCCTCATGTGAAACCTCGCCAGGTGAACAATGGTGATGGAGGCTGCCATGGAACCCAACAGATGTAGAACCAAGTGAGCCGTGGATTTTTCCTTTGAAAGGACTGGAATTAGTTGTTGCTTTATCCTTAAAATTCTGTGCTCTGGAATAGCAGCTCTGCAGTTTTTTGTATCCAAGATAACCCCTATGAATTCTGTTGACTGAGATAGGGTGAGATTGGATTTCTACCAGTTTACGGTTATGCCTAGCCTTTGAGCAGTGAGGAGAGAGTACGCCAGGGCTTTTTCCAGTAGATGTCTGGTGGGAGCAGAAATGAGCCAGTCATCTAGGTATGGAAACACCTGGAATCCTTGAAGTCGCAAGTGAGCTGTTACAACTGCCATGCACTTTGTGAACACTCTGGGGGCTGTAGAGTCTCCAAAGGGCAGTACTCTGAACTGGTAGTGACAGAAGTGCATAAATCTTCTTGATGACCTGTCCATCTTTGTGTGGTAGTACGCATCTTGAAGATCTATAGAGCACATCCAATCGTTTTTTCCAAAAGCGGGAGGATAGACTGTATAGTGACCATCCAGAATTTTTGTACACTCACAAACTTGTTCAATACACTGAGATCCAAAACTGGTCTCCAGTCCCCAGTTGTCTTTGGCACCAAAAATAGTCTTGAGTAGAATCCGGATCCTGTCTGTTCTGGAGGGACTATTTGGATGACTCTTTTTCTTAGCAGCTTCTCTCGCTCTAGTGCTGCTTCTTCCCTTTGACTGGGTGGAACGTCAGGAAGATTTTTTGAAGGGATGGGACAAAGAATGAAGTGGATATGATAACCTCTGGTTATGATCCTTTGTACCCAAGAATTGGTGGTGATGGTTAGCCAGGCAGAAGGGTACAAGGAGAAACGTCCCCCAAACACCTCCAGAGGAAACGAATTGGGCTGCTCTTCAGGAGCGCTGGTAGGATTGACCAGGGAAAGAATCCCTGGAACCCTGGTTACACGGTCCTCCTCTGCCCCAAAAGGAGCATCTTTCCTGTGAGTTTCCCCCCTCTGCCTCTGGGGGAGAACTCGGCCTGTGTGTCATGGAAAGGACCCTGAGATTTCTTGAACCATATATTCCCACTTTTGGTTTCGGGAGAAAGCATGTTGAGGGGAAGAATAACAGACACCTACGGCAGAAAGGGTCTTACCATCTTGTTCACATCTGGCCAGTGAGCTTTTAACTTTGGGCCCAAACAATGAGGAGGGCTCAATAGGGGCATTAAGAAAGGAAGACTTAAAAGGTTCCACGAAGTTGCACAAGCGCATCCAGGCATGACGTCTCAAGACTGCAGCTGAATCCGCCACTCTAGCTGCTCCTTCTGAGGCATGAGATATCAATTGCATAGAGGAGTTAGATATAGACTCAATGGTGGCCACTTTGTCACGGACCTCATCAGACACTGCACCAGCCAAGGTTTCAGAGAGCTCAGAAACCAGATCCTTTTGAAGCCAGGTAAAATGTGCCATATAATTCAGGGACCCGATAGCAAAGGTCGCTGAAGCAAAAGTGCACTTCCCTATTCTGTCCAGGGCCCGGGACTCTCTGTTAGGTGGATGGATAGTCTGGCTTTCTTCTTCTGCCAGATCCTTTTTTGTTGCAGCCGCCACCACCAAAGCATCTACAGGAAGACCTTTGGTCCAATGGGGATCTGAAGCAGGAGGGGACAAGATCTTATCTGGCCTCCAGGGAATAGCTTCAACAGTATCAGGGGCCTTCCAAGCACGCTGCACGATGAACAAGTTCATCGGCAGGTGGAGTAAGCCAGGAGGTAGGGGGCCAGGCACGAAAAGCCTGCAGGAACACAGATTCCTCAGGGGTCGGATTAGAGGACTGCCAGTCACCTCTCTGTTTCAGGATTTCAAGGATATTGCCAAAGGATACCTCAGAGAGTGACCGAGGGGTTCCTTCCCCATTATCGAAATCTGTCTCTTCGGTGAGGGACTCCTCTGTGGAGTCCATGTGCTTCCTCTTACACAAACTTTTCCAATGGACCTCCTCAGCGGGAGTAGCTGGGAAAGACAACGGAAAAGGGGATTCCTGAGGGAATATGCCCTAAGGCCCTTGCACCCAGTGTCCGTTAGGTGCGACTTGTGAAACCAGTGTACCAGAGGAGGGCGGAGGTATAGACAGTCCGGTATCACCAGCAGCAGTGAAAGCCTTCTCCATCAGTTGGAAGGCTGGTCCACCCAGAGAGGAGTGTATGTCTAGTACAGGGGGCACTCCTCCCCTAAGTGGCCCAGCCTGCTGACTCAGAGTCCCTGGATGGCTGTGGAGCAGCAAGCTATGCAGGTCACAGCTGACATCCTGGGTCGTAGCAAAACTTTCCTGCCATGAAGACAACTGTGGTTCCTTAGTGACATCCATAAAGGGAACCACAGAAGGGGAAGACTGTACTATATCCATGGACTTCAAAGGCAATGAAGGAGAAGAATAAGGTGGTGTCTTTGGAGATGGGTGATCACCTCCCAAGGAAGGATAGTTCCTGGGGGGTGGAATATCTCTTGCCAAGAATGCCTGGTCCACAAGACGCAACACATCATGCTCAGAAAAACTTCTAGTGGACCTCACAGAGACTGAGGAAGAAACAGGTCTGTCCACAAAAGAGGCAGACTCGGTGCCCATCTCATCTGACCGCACCAAGGACAACGGTGCCGAGAAAGACTGAACTACTGTAGTCTGCACCGAAGAAGTCATCGGTGCCAATGTCATTGTCTGCACTGACACAGGGATTGCTGCTGAAGTGGTTGTCGTTGCTGAGGCTGGAACCAACAAAACTGGAGTCAACAATAAAGGCCTCGGTTCTGAGGAAGATCACAGAGCTGACACGGTCAAGGTCTGCGCCGACTGAACGGTCGGTGCCAATACAGTGGTAATGGTCTGAACTGAGGAGCCCCTCGGTGCCGATATGTAGAAGGCTGCAGGACAGGATGGAGCCAAAATCACTAATGGTGCCAAAGGTCTAGGCATCAAAAGCACTGGGGCTGACAGAGAGCTCCGGAGCCGAAATTTTAGCCTTTTTAGATTTTGGTTGGTGAGAGTCCCCAGCCAGGGATGAAGGCAAGGATTTAGCCTTAATAAAAACATCTATTTTCTTATGGACTTTACGAGGGGTTGAGACCTCTGACCCAGAAATAGCCTCTGAAAAGTAAAATTTTTAGAAGTCCCTTCAGTATCAGCTTATTTTTCCTTTCTAACAATGTTCTATTAGAAAAGCTCTCACAAATAGTACAAGGTGGTCCAACAGATAAATGGGAAGCTCCCAAACAATAAACACATAAAGAGTGTGCATCAGAAGTAGACAGTTTGGGTCCACAGTCAGAACACCGCTTAAACCCTGGACTACCCTTTTTATCTGCCATATTAACAAAAAAAAAAGTACCAACAATGGTACAAGAGAGTACCCAAAGGTATGCAAGAGAAAGGGAAAAGGATTACCAATGATGGTAAGGAGAAAATTACCTTGCGGTAAAAAGGGTAAGTAAAGGACAGAAAAAACCTGGGGAAATTATGAACGCTAGATGCGATAGGGCAAGAGACAATAAAAGATCAACTTTTCTGACAGAAAAGTAATTTGTAAAGCAATTAAACAATTGACTGTACTTAGCTCAAGAGAAGTAGCTTGACATGACCGGATGGCAACTCGGCAAACGAAATCTAAGGCAACAGGTAGAGGGGAATTGTGGGTAAGAGTTTAGCTTGAGAGTTTGAAGCTGACGCGAGCTTGGAAAATGTCCAGCTCGGTTCTGAGCTCGGAAATGATACCCATGCATAAGGAATGAACGAGGATTAACAATATCAGATATGTTTTTGCTGATAAGGACAAACTACTGTAGGGATCTCTGGAGAAAATGTTTAGTTTGGTGACAGTGACATGCTTGGGTGTACATGGACAAACTACTGTAGGGATTGTTGGGGAAATGTTCCATTTTGCGTTAGTGAAGACATTGTGTGAGGACCTTGGTGGAAGTGTTTCATTTGAAGACATTGAAGTGCCTGTACATACATGGATAAAGTAAGGTAGGGGTGATTGGGGAACTCTTTGATTTTGTGTCAGCGAAGTGCTTATACAGACATGGACATACTTACTGAAAGGGTCTTGGGGGAAAAGGATTCCCTTGGTGTCAAAGAAGTGCTTGGACAAAAATGAACAAACTACTGAAGAGGTTACTGGGAGAAATATTCTCTCTGGTGTCAGAGAAGTGCTTGGGGAGACAAGGAAAAACTATGAAAAAAAAGGTGTCTTGTTGCTTTACGTAGCTAGTACATAGTATAGACTAGATTCAGATCTGCTGAATCTAGACTGTATTGTAACACTTGAGTACTATTCCAGCCATCTTACATTAGAAGGGCCCTGTCTGTACCCTTGTGGCAGAAGTGTCTTCTCTAAGTCTTATTCGAGTTGGATATTACTGGAGGAAAGATGAATGTGTGCTTTCCCACTGGTAGTTTAACATTGTCCTGTATAGATGTAAACGTCTTGAAAGACAATTTTCTCCTAGATATCTGCTAGTGGAACCCTCTCACGTTTCCCTGCTGCATTGCTGGCAACTCAGGTGCACACTGAGAAGTATTGCCATAGTTTTTTCACCCCTAGCCTTCAACAGAATAAGCCCCCTTTCTTAATCCAAGACCAAAATCTGGTTAAACTAGCCCATTCCCCCAATAGTAGTTATGGTAAAAACCTGCTGTAATGGACTGTCAGTTTCCACTATTTCTCCAGTCAGCCTGATTGACATGGGCATCCTGAGACAATGTAGTAATTGCCTCATGTATACTGACAGCCAGTTAGTCCTAAAACAAACAAGTACAATATGTGAGAAGTGTAATTTACACTATGAATTTGGAATCAATTCTCTCACATAACAAATCGGACATCAAACAGATTGTCAGCACACACACACACACACACACACACACACACACACACCACCTCTCACACTAAAGGTTACAACACATAAACCAATATATGCAGAGGTTCTCAACAGAAGCCTACCCAAAGATCAGAGACCTCCCAAGCGCAAATCACTTGCACACACTGCAAAGCAAATAGAATCCACTACACATAATAACACACAGCAGTGTCTAAGAAAATAAGCCCCTAAGGCAAAACACCTTGAAAACAAATGTCCTGGTCATAGGCAACTCCACAGTGAGACACGCAGATGCCCTCTTCACTAGGATGAATAAGGAGAAGGTCACAATCAGCTGCCTGTCAGGTGCCATGATCCACCAAATCACACACGTGCTCATGTCACTCAACAATCACTGTTATGATTATGTCATAGTACATGGGGTGAGTAACTTGAAACATACCTCTCTGGACTGTAATGCCGCGGTGGTGCAGCAGGTAGCATTGTCGCCTCACAGCAAGAGGTTCTCCCATTTGATTCTAGGATGGAGCGCCTTCTGTGTGGGGTCTGCATGTCCTCCCCGCAGTCAAGTGGCTTTCGAAAGATATGCGGAAAGGGTGTGCCTTTGTTGAAGGTTGGGCTGGCACCTTGGCACCATAAAAATCTACTGCCAATCATTAGCGGACCGGAGTTCTGCTGTGGTGACCTCTAACCAGGAAAAGCCGAAATAAGAAGAAGAAGATACCTCTCTGGACTATATGAAGAGAACTTGAACTCTCAGATTATCATGACTGAACTCTCAGATGATGTGTCCTAGGTAATTATGTCCCTACTCCTAAGCAGCAGTCTACCTTCACCCAGGATGATGCTACAATATGGACAAAACATGATTGACTTCAACAATTGGATTAGTTTCTGGTGCCAATCCAGGGGGATCCAGTTATCTGTCAGCCTGGGAGGACATTGTTGACAGACCATGCTGCTTTGCCAGAGATGGTCTTCACTTGTCTTCTCTAGGCTTTTGGATACAGGCAAAGACACTTGTTTCCCCTTAGTGCCTTTTTCTAGGCAATGTCAAAAAAACAATGTTTCTGATGTAATAATATGCACTTGAGACAAACTCAAGGTTATGCTTAATGATAACAGCCTACACAGGAAACTGCACTCCTTGGAAGATGTTGACATCTGTGCAGCCACTGAGATATGGTTCTAGGTCAAAAAGAGCACCCCAGCCATGCAAGGCTACAATGCCTTCCACATGTTCAAACCCCAAGATGAATATGAAAGAACCAACGGTGGAGGTGTATCCATCTTCATTAAAGCCAAATGCATGTCGAGACTGGTTAAACAGTACAACTCTCTTGAGCTACTCTAGGTCCAACTATAGGCAAAACACCCTACCACACAGTTGCTAGCTACAGGTCCTCACAATGAACCAAGAGAAGCACACTGCTTACCTGGACACAAACCCTTTGGTCATGGGAGAGTTCAACTATCATTCCACCGAATGGGCAGCACACGAGCACAAACATACTCACCCTGAGGTTTCTGGACTTTTTCAATACAAATGTCCTGGAACAGCTGGTCTGCACCCCCACAAGGGGCTCAAATGTTCTACACATAGTATTCACCAGCATGAGAGGGTCACTGCACTACCACCTGTGTGTTGCCCTCCCTGGTAGGGTCAGACATTAATCTGTTTCATTCAAAGTAATGATCAGAGCTGACACCCCCCAAAGAGCAAAAAAAAAAAAAACCTGAAATTTCTCCAAAGCAAACTACAGCCTACTAAGCAATGGTATAAAAAGTTTAAACCCCCCTGCTAACACAGCCAGCAATGACTCCTAAACAGAGGAATACACAAAGGCCCTGTATAACAAGCTAAACAATGTACACACTTGGCTGTACCTGACCGGATCAAAACTAGGTCCTCCCAAAAACACAAGCCACTCTGTTGGACATCAAGTATAAATAGAAAAAAAGTCAAAAGAAAACATTGATCATTGAAACTGTTACACCCAATGACTACAGTGTCTCACATACAGTGAGACACAGTCATAAAGTACCAGGATTTGCAGGCAGAAACAAGGGCAATGTGGAAGAAGGATACCCAGACATTCCCAATAGTATTAGCAGCAATGGTGTTGTAAAAAAGAATTTACAGTTGCACTTAGAAACGTTACCTACCAATACATGTAACTCTGTATGAATTGCAAAAAAACTATTTACCAGACACATTGAAGATGCTGCAAACAGCACTTCTGGCTAAAATTAAAGACAAACAATACTAATTTAATGAACTTTAATCAGACTTAGGAATGGGGTCCACACTCCCTTCATGGCATTAGAAACCCAGAAGACTTGCAGAAATTAAAAACTGGGGATTAACTCATACACATCACTAGATGGGTAGTCAACTGGCTCTCCATCAGAATGCATACTGCCAAAGTTGGGGATTCTACATCTATCAGTAGACCAATTGCCAGTGGTGTACCCCAGGGATCTGTGCTAGGCCGTCCACTGTTTGGAATCTATTTCTTGGAAGTCCAGGTGAAAGCAGGCAGCCTGTGGCTTACCAAGTTCACTGATGATTGTAAACTGGGTGCAATAATTGACTCCTCCAATGATGTTAACATATTACAAAAGGGGCTAATGCAGACAAATTCTTGGTGCCAAACCATGGACTAAAACTAAATGCAAAAAAGTGCATCATTATCCCCTTCTGCAAAGAGGAAGTCCTTGCAAATTACAATATTGACAGCACCCCTAAGATCAAACCCAGTGGTATGAGATTTGGGAACACAGGTTGCTATTAACCTAAACTTCGATCACCATGTTATCCATACTAGTAAGGAAAGCCTTTTGCATTGTGCATTTCATAAGTAAGGACATTGCATCCAAGACTAAGTATGTTATAACTCTGAACTGCTCTGTACTCAACCCTCATCAGACCACTAATAGAGAACAATGCTCCCTTTTCATACAACTCACCAGACACCTACAGCATCTGGAGAGACCACAGTGGTTTCTCACCAAGAAAATTCAGGGCCTCCAAAACATGACTTGCATGAAAAGACTGAAAGCTCTGTCACTGTACTGTGTATCCTACAGGCTGTTGGCAGACGACTTGTGCCTGGCCCACAGAGCAGTCTCGGACCCTGCCCTAATGGAAATAAAGCCCCATCCAAGGCAATGAACACAGCTTCCAAGGGACCTGACAGTATCCCAGGCTGTATTCAGCACCATCTCCAGCATGAACTAGCTTCAACATTGAGCACCCTGCTTAACCACAGCCTAATTACAGGCTTTATTCCAGCAGAGTGGAGAACCGCCATTGTCATCCCCTTGCACAAAGATGGTGCCACTACTGACCCGGGAAACAATCGCCCCATTAGCTTGACAAGTCTGAGATGCAAAACCATGGAGCATATTATTATGGATCTCATAAACAAGGACATAGGCAATTTCCAAGCACTTGACCCCACCCAGTTCAAATTTGTCAAGGGCAGATCTTGCCTTTTGAACCTAGTTGACTTCTTTGAGACTCTACGGCACTGGATGAGGGAAAGTCAGTACATACAGCTTACCTTGACCTGGCCAAGGCCTTTGATACAATCCTCCACTCAGTCTTTACCGAAAAGCTAACACAACTTGATGTTAATCTCTATCTTGTCAGATGGGTGACTAACTGGCTGACAGATAGGACCAACAAGGTCAAAATAGGTGCCACCACCTCTGACAGCAGACCTGTCACTAGTGATGTTCCCCAGGGATCTGTCCTGGGACCCTTACTGTTTGGCATCTAATTCTCAGAGGACCAGAGAAAGGGCCTGTGGCTGAACAAGTTTGCAGATGACTGTAAGTTGGGTGCTGTCATCGAATCCCCAAATGATGTTAACATACTGCAAGAGGGTCTCACAGCTACAAATGACTGGTGCCAAAGTCATGGCCTTAAGTTAAATGCAAAAAAAGTATCATACCATTTGGCAAAAACATGGCCCCTGCTGATTACCACATCAAAGGCAACTCCCTAAGCACTCAACCTGTGGTGAGAGACCTGGGTACTCAGGTTGACAACAGTCTCACATTTGACCATCATGTGGCAGCGGTAGCCAGAAAAGCCTTTTAACTGGTTCATCTCATAAGTATAGGGACTGCATCCAGAAAAAAGGAGATTATTACCTCTCTGTACTCCTCCTGCATTAGACCTATAATAGAGTATAGTGCCCCATTTGATATGTACCCTCTCCAAATATCTGCACCAACTGGAAAGGCCACAGAAATATACCACAAAGAGAATCCATGGCCTCCAACACCTGTCTTATGTGGACAGGCTGAAATCACTATCACTCTACTCGGTATCATACAGACTGCTCAGTGCTGACCTGAGTTTCACCTACAAGGCAATATCAGACCCTGCCCTACTAAAGATGCTCCATATCTGTAAGTCTAACTCCTCATGCATTACCCGCTCGATAGGCCTAAATCTAATATGCGACATCAACAAAAACTGCTGGAGAGACAGGTTTGTCTCCCAGAGGCTGTCCTGTCTCTTGAATAAGAGTACCTCGCTGACCCTCTTCAAGCACAACCTTGATGAGTGGATGGGAAACCACAAATTTGTCCCAGGGGTTCCACCTATGTCCCTCACTGACAGGGGTGACAGGTGCTGACTGAGGTTTCTTTTTCGGGGATAATCTCTTGGCTAGGCTTGTAACGGCCCTAGGGCCATTAGCCTAGTAACCTCCTATGATCCGCAAATCAAATGGGACAGGAGTCACTCACTCCAGGGACCTCAACCTAGCCTGTGACATTAACAAAATGTGCTGGAGAGACAGATACATCTCCAAGAGACTGACACTTCTCTGGAATAAACTCCCAGTTCATATGAAGCAGACCTCCTCACTGACCCTATTTAAGCACAACTTAGACAATTGGATGGGAGACCGTAAATTCACCCCAGAATGGCACCTATGTTCCTCGTGAATGGGGGCAGTCGGTGCTGATCAATGACTTGCTCTGCCAATAATGACCATCTAACCATGGTCAGTTAGGGAACAAGGGTATAACATGGCTAGGCTTGTAAAGGCTCTAGGGCCATTAGCCTAGTAACTTCCTGTGAACCCCTGAAGCTATGAAGGGATCGCTGGGGGGGAAATGTTTAATCTGGTGACAATGAAGTGCTTGGGCACCCATGGACAAACTACTAAATGGGTCACTGGAGAAATGTTACATTTGGTGACAGTGAAGTGCTTGTGTGGGGATCCTTGGCAGAAAAGTTTAATTTGTCTGTGAAGTGCTTGTGCAGACAGTAAAGTCCTTGAGCACACATGAACAAACTACTGAAGGTGTTGTTGGGGAAACCTTTCATTTGGTGTCAGTTAAATGCTTATGCAAACATGGACATAATACAGAAAGGGTTGCTAGGGAAAATGTTTCATTTGGTGTCTGTGAAGTGCATGGGCATACATGGGAGAACTACTGAAGGGATTGTTTGAGGAAATGTGTGTACAGACATGTATCTGTGTATGTGCGTGTGTGCATATGTGCTGTGTATGTGTACGCACATTTATATCCATATTTTATTTATTATTTATTTACATTTGTTTACCGGGAAATTCGGACTGGACACAGGTCCTTTTTCAGCAGATGCCCAGGGAGAAAGGCTCCACATCATGTACATGTTAAGTAGAGATACAAAGCTGCAGCAATAGTAAACATTACAGGTTGTTGGCTTTAATACAATAACAAGATATTGATTATCAACAGTATATACAGTAAATGTTGCAAGTTAAGAAAGTTTCTTGTCATTTATAATATTAGTAACAAAGTTTTCAGACAAGATTTTAAAGTATGTAAAGACAACTAGCTAATTTTCACTGTGGTTAATAGTGGCAGTAGTATAGCTGGGTTAAGAGTCTAGATGGGGGGTAAGTCTGGATTAGAACAAGGACAAAGCTAGTGCAAATTTAAGTGGAATTTGAGCGCAGTCTTGAAAAGGCTGCTGGAAGCTAGATAAGTTATAGAGGGTGGAAGATTATTCCAAAGTTTAGATATGGTACATGAAAATATGGCTTCTCCTGCTGAGCTTTTGGGTTTGATAACAGTGAGTTGATTTTTGTTGCTTGATCTTAGGGGCCTAGAGGAGTGATAGGGTTGGAGAAGCATTTGAAGGGATGTTATGGGGGTGGTTAATACGTTTCTGAGTGAGGGTGAGTTGATTTTTGTTGCTTGATCTTAGGGGCCTAGTGGAGTGATAGGGTTGGACAAGCGTTTGAAGGGATGTTATGGGGGTGGTTAATACGTTTATGAGTGAGGGTGAGTTGATTAAAGTGAAGGAGTTGTGGGAGTTCTAGCCAGTTTAGTTCTTTAAGGGAGATGCAATAATGGCTGCGGTAGGAGGTTCCAGTGGTAAATTTAGCAATTTTGTTGTAACAAGCATCCAGCTTGTGTAGGTCAGTCTGTCTAAGTTTGGTAAGTATGGGGGATGCATAGAGTAGGGTGGAGATTAGCTGGGAATTGGCTATGAAGATTCTAGCTGCCTTGGCTAGGAATTGGCAGCTTCAATATAATGCACCAAGTTTCTGTTGAACTTTTTTATCGTGAGAGACGTGTGTGTCAAATCTAAGTTTGTTGCCGATTTCCACACCGAGTAATTTTGTGTGTTCTGATGGAGAGATGATGGTATTGTCTTTGGTGAGAATGTTGAAGTGGGGGGTGTTTTGGGTGGCTTTGGAAGGTTGGAACAGGAGAAATTTTGTCTTACTTGGGTTGAGTTGGAGCAGAGCATTGGATAGCCAGCTTTCTACAGAAGAGAATGATTCCTGTGTGATTTGTTGTAGTTCTGGCAGAGTGGGGGCAGAGCAGATGAGAGTAGAGTAATCTGCGTACTGTATAAGAGATGCTTGTGTGGTGGCAGTATGTAGGTTTAGTGAAAAGTGAGAACAGCAGAGGGTCAAGGAGAGACCCTTGGGGAACTCCAAGAGTAACTGGGAGGTGAGGTGATAGGTTATCATCCCAGATTACTGATTGCTGGTGCCCGTGTAGATAGCTGTGGAACAAGTTGCAGGCTGACTGTGAGAAGGAGAGTAGAGAGTAGTAGCTCATGAGATACCATGTCAAAGGCCTTTGAGAGATCTGGAAATATGGCAGTAGAGAAGAGGCCATTGTTATTGTGATGACGTATAGTGTTGGTGAAGGAGAGCAGAGCAGAAGTAGTGCTGTGATATGGCCTGAAACCATGTTGGGTTTTGGAGAGGAGATTACTAGCTAGGAGGTAGTTGGAGACCTGGGTGTTGATACATTTTTCAAGTATCTTGAAGAGAGGGGAGAGGACAGCAATGGGGTGGTAATTGGAGAGATCAGTGGAGGGGGTGCCTTTGTGGAGGGGAATGATGTGGGATATTTTCCATATTGAGGGAACATAGCCTTCTGTTATGGAATGGTTGATTAGAATTGAAATTGGGTAGGCTAGTGTATCAGCTGCAATTCTCAAGTATTCAGAGTGGAGATTGTCAGCTGCGAGTTTGGTGGGTTTAAGTTTTGACAACAGTCTTTTTATGTTGGAGGCAGGTGCTGAGGTGAAGTAGAAAAGAGGAGTGGGGAGTTTAGGTTTAGGAGTTGGGGGGCTGTTGTAGGCAAGTGTTGTTTGTTTAGAGATGTTATAGTTTCAGTGAAGTGTTTCTTGAAGGATTCAGCAATACTGCTGGAGGAGGGGGGAATGGATGGCTGGGGGTATCAACCTTCCCTGGGTGGAGGATAGTGTTAACAGTGGACCAGAATTGCTTAGGGTTGTGGTTGGTAGAGTTTAGGGTGGATTTATAGTAGAGGGATTTGTCTCATTTTATTTGCTTTTTGGCTTTATTGCGCAGTTCAAGGAATTATTGCCCGAGTTAGTTTTTGTTAGTTGCCAGTGTTTCCAGGCCTTATCTCTAGATTTCATTAGGGTTCTGGTGGTCTTTTGTAACCATGGGGCACGCCTGGATCTGACTCTGGCATTTCTTACAGGAGCATGGGTGTTTAGGATGGAGAGGAAGGTACTGCTGAAGAAGTGGACAGCCTCATCTAGGTTGAGGTATTTTAGTGGTGACCAGTTAATTTTTTGCAGGGAGGAGATGAAGGAGTTGGGGTTGAAGTTGGACTTGTTCCTTCTTTGCCTGTGGATAATGGACTTTAGACTGCTTGTGTGGTGCTGAATTAGGAAAGTGGGGAAGTGGTCACTAAGACTGTCAGGTAAGCAGCCTGCTAGGTAAGAGTGAGGGTCTTTGTTGACTAGGATCCAGTCAAGTAAGGTATGACTGTTAGGGTTTTTGTGGGAGATGGTTATGACAGGACACCCAGTTGATGTTAAAGTCACCGAGAATGATGGTTTCCTGTGGCAGAGATAGAGTAGCCCAGCTCAAGAGATTTTCTAGGGGTGTAATATTTTGTCCTAGTGGGAAATAGCATCCTATGATATTGATTGTTTTGCTTGGGCTTAGTTTGAGATTGGTATAACATTGTTGTAGTGACGGGCAGATGTGTTCAGCAGTTGAATATTGAGGTGGTGTTTAAATACTACACCATCTCCTTTTTTGGACAATCTGTCTATGCGAAGGATGTTGTATTCAGGTGGAAGTATTTCCTCAATTGATGTGAGGTTTGAGCCAGGTTTCAGTTATGAAGGGAATATATGCTTACGCTGGCATGTAGTTCTTGGATTTTATTGCATATGCTTCTGATGTTTAGAGACATTATAAGCAGGTCTGTTTTTTTTTTTGTTGGCTAAGAGTTGAGTTGTGGGGGGGGGGTTGCTTGGACTAGGGTTTGTGGTTGGGTTGGATTTGGGAGGACCACTGTTTGGATGGATGTCTCCAGCGAGGGCTAGTTTATAGAGGGTGTTTAGGATATGTTTTATATACATAGTAAATTGCTTATGGTATCTTAGGGATATTTTATTTTTGAGTCTGTTAGGTGTTTGGTAATGGAGTGTGTGTACTGGGAGGATGTTTTTGGTGGCAGGGGTTGTGTAGTTATAGTGTAAATGTTTGAGGGAGGGTGTTGAGTGAGTACAGAGGAAGTTTTTGGGGCATGTGACTGTGGAGCCTTGGTAGGATGTAATGACAGCTAGAACTGCGCAAGTTAGGATTGTTATTATATTAGGTAGTAGCATGATTGTGTTGGATGTAGGGTGAAGGGGTGACTAGTGGTGTAGCCTAACCCCCCAGGCTAAAGATTGCAGGGTAAGTGTCTAAATAGCCAAATTGTTAGATGTTATTAGGCTCTAGTAGGGAAAAACAATCCATAGTCCTGATTTCAGCTGTGTCCTTTCTGGGTAGATACCTAGTTTGAAGCAGACAAAAAGTGGCAATTTAAGTACCTTTTTGCCTCTATTTTACAAGTGGGCAATTCCAGTGTATCCTACCATGTTACCTTTTCTTCACCTAGAGCTATATCTTGGTTTACTGATAACTAAAAAAAAAGTTTAACTGGGGAATGTATTTACAGCTGATGGGGGTGGGGAGCAGATGCTGTCCCTAGCTGTGGGTAGAGCCAGTTATTTCTGCTTTAGACCAGGTACTTTCTACAGTAGCAGCCTAAGAGGGAAATGTAGCTAGACACCTACAGTAACTTATTTTCTTTTTAAAGCCCTTGAGTCCTTGTGGCTGGTTTCATCACTGCAGATGCGGTCAATGGCCAAGAATTCAGTATATATATATATATATATATATATATATATATATATATATATATATATATATAGGTTCACTTTATAACATCGAAACACTGAAATGTCGAATTTCAGTATCTCGAAGCTATAAAGTCGAATGTTTCAAATAGCGAACGTTCATAATCGCGAATTTGAATATATCTCGAAAATATGTCGAATTCGCGGTTATGAAGTTACACTACGTAATGTCCGGGTTTGTGTTTTGGTGGTGCCATGTGTGGATGTAGGTGTTATGTCAGGTGAGTGAGTGTTTTGTAAGGGTTTTGAGGGGGAGTTAGTGTGTGTGTGAGGGATTGGAGAATGTGCGTGTGTGTGAGTGAGCTTTTGTGTTGTGTTTGTGCGATCTCGGAGTTAGTATATATAAGTAGGGGGGGTGCAGGGGGGCTTGCCCCCTGCTTATGTGTGTGTGAGTTGTGTATGTGTGTTTTTTTTGTTTATGTTGTGATGTGGGTGTTGTGTTGTATGTTAAGTGTAGTGTGTGCGGTGTTTTCAGTTATGTGGTTTCGCGGTTTTTGTTTGTCGGTGTTTTATGGGTTTGGTTTTATAGTCTCGAGATACTGAAATTCGATATTTCAGCATGTCGAGGTTATAAAGTGAATCCATATATATATATATATATATATATATATATATATATATATATATATATATACATGTGTGTGTCTGTGTGTACAGTCATATCTCTGTGTGCATATTTGCATGTGCTCACATAAAATACACGTGTGTGTGTAAATGTATATCTGTATAAGTGTGAATTTGTTATATATGTGTGTGTTTGTGTGTGCATGTACATGCATGCATGTGTTTCTGTACGTGTGTACGCATAATTATATATATATATATATATATATATATATATATATATATATATATATATAGATATGCATGTGTGAGCATATGTGGATGTGTGTGTGTGTAATGTACATACACATACATTACATATACATACACACACAGATGTTTGTGTCTGTATATATAGGTATGCTTATATATAACATATTTATAGATAAATATAAATGTATATGTGTATGCTTGTGTATATACGTGTGAATACTGATATGCACATATGGGTGTGTATGCATGTCTCTGCATGCATACACATGTATATGTGTAACATATATACGTATAGGTTTTTTATATAAAAATATATATATATATATATATATATATATACACACACACATGTATAGTGTGTGTTTGTGTATCTGTATGTTTGTTTCTGCATCTGTGTATAAATGTGCGTATATGTCTGGATTCCTAGTGAAAATATGCTTGTTTGCAAGCTGTTATTAAAGCTGTCAGTGAGCCTGTGCCACCAGTGGTTATAGTAAGGACCACTTAAAAATGTTGTCAAAAATATCATCTCAATCTGCTCACAAAATTACTTAGATTGACTAACACGTTACATTTACCTAAACACTAAACAAAATCTATAATAATAATGTCTGATTTACTACAAAATGTTATACTACATGGTAAGGAAACCACAGTATTTAAGAAGTAATATACTGTAGTCTTGGTTTCATAATTCAGTGATATGTTTTAATGTGTTAATCACTTAAGGTTTTGATTAAAACAAACCTTTTCATTGCTAAAAGAATGCCACAGAAGGAGGGAGTGGAGGTGAAAAATTCTTCTTTCATCTTGGAGATGTAGTGAAAAGAGGTGAAAATGCCCCCATTTTCCTTGATGAGACAGTAGAGACAAAGGTTCATTATGCACATATATTAGGGATTCTTTACTATGAATATTTAACCCTGAAGGGATTTTAAGTTCAGTGTATGAGAATTGGTACAAAAGCGATTATTGATGGGTATGGCTTTGTAGGTGATAAAGCAAGTTTTGAATTTCCTTCTGTATTTTTGGCTCATTTAAAAACCACGGTCAAGAGTGAAAAGTTTGAGTTTAGTGCAGTCCCTCTATGTTACTATTTTTGAAGACTGGGCTGTGTTGGTATTGTGAAAGAGGGGAATGGTCCTTTTGAGTTATGTGCTGAGGTGATGGCCATGCTTTGTTATATGCATGCTGGATCAGTTTTTAATAGGTAGGTACTAGGCTATTGACTCTAGGGCCTATACAAGCCTAGCCAAAAATGTACCCTGGCTTTCGCCACCCAAGAAAATTATTTTCCTGTGCCCCTGTCAAGCAGAACCACAGAAGTGATCCCTTGGGTGAATTTCCTATTACCCATCCAATCATCAAGATTTTTCTTGAAGAGTGCTAATGAGGAGCTCTGTTTGACATAGATAGGTAGTCTGCTCCAGAGTATGGGAAGTCTCTGGGACAGGAATCTATCCCTCCAGCATGTTCTGTTTATTGTGGTGACAAGGTTTAGGTCCCTAGAGCGTGTAGCTCGGAGGGATTGGGATTTCTTTAAGTGGAGCATGTCCAACAGCTCTGGGTTTGACATAGCTTTGTATGTTAGGCAGAGACTGCCTCTGAGTAGGCGATATGCAACGGAGTAAAGCTGGAGTTTTTTGAGACGGTCTGCGTAAGGCATCTGTTTGAGGCTGCTAATCCTCTTTGTGAGGTATTTCTGTGGCCTTTCCAATTGTTGTAGATGTCTTGTGAGGTACATACCAAAAGGGGCGTTGTACTCTATAAAGGATCTAATGAGTGATGAGTAGAGGGGAACAATGACCACTTTTTTTCTGGATGAGAAACCTTTTATGATGAGGTGAGCCACGTAGAAGGATTTCCTGACCACTGTGGCAATGTGATTATCAAAGAAGAGACTACTGTCCACCTGTGTCCCAAGGTCTCATCACATTTTTGGCATTAAGTAGACTACCAGCTACGTGGTAGTTCATGGGTACAGAGTTTTTACCAAAGGGGATGACAATACACTTTTTGGCATTGAGCTTCAGGCCATGGCTTTGACACCAGGTATCTGTCTCAGTGAGGCCCTTTTGTAGCATATCCACATCATTAGGAGTTTCAAATATATTTCCTAGTTTGCAGTCATCTGCAAACGATGTTAGCCAAAGACCTTCTGTGTTAGCCTGTACTTCAGAGAAGTAGATACCAAACAGGAGAGGACCCAGGACTGAACCCTGTGGTACTCCACTTGTCTGAAGTCAGATTTGGAGTCCGCAACTTTCACAATGTGGGTTCTGTCCATGAGCCAGTTGGCAACCTATCTTGTGACATAGAGATTTATACCTAGTTTAGTGAGCTTATCTATAATTCAAGAGTGGGGGGTGGTGTTGAAAGCCTTGGCGAGATCTAGATAAGCTGTGTGAACCACTTTACCCTCATCTATGGCTTTGGTGACTGCTTCAAAGAAGTCAATCAGGTTTAGGAGACATGATCTGCCTTTTACAAATCCAAACTGGGTAGGGTCCAGAGTTTTGAGATTACCAATGTCTTTGTTTATGAGTTCCATGATGATACGTTCCAGGCTCGTCAGGCTAATGGGGCGGTAGTTCCCGGGGTCCGTCATGGCTCCCCCTTTGCGGAGTGGGATAACCGTTGCGGTGCACCATTCAGTGGGTGCAAAGCCTGACGTGAGGTTATGATTGAACATGGTACTTAGGTAGGGTGCCAGTTCATTCTGTAGTTTGTGTAGAACGCAGCCTGGGATATTGTCAGGTCCCATGGATGCTATGTTCTTGGCTTTGGAGAGTGTGTTTTTTTTACCTATGCAGCCGTGATTACAGGAACTTTGCATTCTTCTGGTATAGAGATGGGCCCTCTAGGGGGTGAGAGGGGGGTAAAGTTAGCACTGAACCTATCTGCCAGGATGTTGGCAATATCAGTTGGTTCTGTACATTTAGTCCCATTGCGCAGATCTGAGTGTTGCCATGGAGATTCTTGACATAGCTATACAATGCCTTGTGGTTGTCTTTAGAGTCAGTGGGAAGTTTGTTTTCGTAACTAGCTTTGGAGGATTTTATGAGGGATCTCAGCTTCTTGCTGAGGTTGACCAGGGAGTTCCTCCAGTCAAGGGATTTTACTCTTTTTTGCAACAGTTTCTTTCTTCTGTTGTAGAGTTTGTTTATGGCAGAGGACCACCAGATTGGCTTCCTTTTTTTAGAGGATAGAATCTTGGTTCTATTAGGGATAGCATGATCCATGCACTCGTGTAAGTGCTTAAAAGTGCATTTGTGTTGGATTCAGCAGTCGTACCTCTATTGTCCGTCTGCATGGGTGTCATGAAGTTTGCCACTTCTGTCTTAAGAAGTGTGAAGTTGGCTTTGGAGAAATTTTTTACGGTGGTTTCCCTAATTGGGGGTAGGGGCGGGATGTGGATTTCTAGGGTGATTAGCTTGTGGTCGGATCTGACCAACGAGGAATTGACCTCTGGTGTGGAACATCGGTTGCCCATGTTGGTAATGTCCAGGTCTGGGATATTGCTGCCCCTGGTGGGGGTGTGAATAAGTTGATCCAAGGCATTGGAATTTATGAATTCCAGAAAACGTTGAGCAAAAGAGTTGATACATGAGTAGTTTTCCCAGTTAATGGTGGGGTAGTTTATATCGCCCATTATTAGGGTGTTGGGTTGTACCCTAATACTTTCCAGTGTATCAAGAAATGAGGAATGGGAATCCTGGGGGATGGTGGGGAGTCTGTAGCAAGCTACAATTTGGATTGTGGTCTTGCCCAGAGTTAGTTGCACTTGGATAATCTCGGATGCATTATGCTGTGCAACTAGCCTGGAGGTGTGGATATCCTTAATGAATATGGACACGCCTCCACCTTTAGTGCTTCATTCCGGGTTAGGTGGCCGAAAGGTGTGGTATGAATTATAGCCTGGTAATGCAGGAGTGCTCTCTGGAGCTTTGAACCAGGTCTGTCACTGCTCAGATGTTGATGTTCTCCATTTTAAGGAGTGCCTCGAATGAGTGCACTTTGAGGTTTAGACTTCTAGCATTGAGTAGCATTACCCTCAGATTTTAATTGCTTGTACCTGTTACAGTGATGAATTTGTCATTTAAACCTTGCCTAAAAAAGGCACTATATGGGGTGGCAAGAGTCTTGGCCAGTATCCGGAATCCCAAGGGCGACAGGTGCAGGCCATTTCTGGCAAAGCATCGCGGTCTGTCAATCATGTCGTCCCAGGCAGACAAATACTGGATTCCCTTACAATGCCACCAGAAGCTTAGCCAATTGTTGAAGCCAATCATTTTGTCCTTGTACTGTGGTATCATTCTGGGTGATGGCAGGATGCTACTCAGGGCTAGGGTTATACCTGCCTGGGCTACAAGATCGGAGAGCTCCTCCATGTCTATATTCATGTAGTCCAGGGAGGTACATCTCAAGTCATTCAAACCAACATCGACAATGACAGTGTCATATTTGTACTTGTGGCGTGACCTGAGTGCATGCGTTATGTGGCAGATCCTGGCACCTGACAGGCAGCTGACAGTAACTTTCTCCTTGTTTAGCCTGGTGAGTGGAACAACAGTGTGCCTGACTATAGAGTGACCTATGACTAGAGTGTTGGGTACGTTGTTATGCCTTATGGGCTGTGGTTGAGTGGCACACTGAGTTTGTGGGCTATATGTCATTTGGGTTGTGTTGGGGGATGGAGTTTGCTTGCATTTCTGCTTTGGAGGTCCCTGATGCTTGGGCATGTTTTTATTGAGAGCCTCCGCGAATGTAGGTGTGTGTTTTGTGTTTCTATGCATCTGTTTTGGTGGTGTAGGTTTTGAGGGACTATGTTATGAGTGTGGTGTGGTGCAAGTGTTTACCTTCTCCTCTTGACTGTCTAGTCCAGTCTTGGGTGAAGAGAGCTTTGTTTACATGGCTATATAAGTGCATCTCTCGCAGGTTGTAGTGTTGGGTGGTAGGAGGAGAGGGTTCTGTGTGTAAATGAGGCAATTGCTGCATTGCCCCAAGATGCCCGGATTCATCAGGTAGACAGGAGAAATCACCGGAAGCTGACCCTTAGACATGCCTGGATAGGTGCTTATTTTATTAAGTGCTAAAAACTGCTTTCTTCTAGACAAGTGAGGAAAGTTGAGTGCTGTAGTAATTTGCAGCTTATTTAGTTCTTACGAGTTCTGAACAAGTGCTGAGTTCAAAGAAATAGATTTGAGTGCTGAAACCAGAAAACTGGCTAGTTCTAAGAAACAAAATTAAGCTAGGCTTCCCTCCAACACAGAAAGGCTTGGGGGCTCATAAGCCTACAAATAGTCTAGACCACTTACAGGAAAGGCAGGAAACAAGCTTAATTTTTTTTCCCCAGATGCTCTCTTTGTACACAGTAGGAGTGCCTGAAATCAGAATATGATCTCACTGCACTCAGTTGAGTGAGCAAATGAGATCAGCCCAGAAGGTGTATCCAAACACAAATTTACAAGAGGGGCGGGCAGTTTCAAAGCCACCAAGATTAACACCAAAACAGAAACAGGAAGGGTGGGTGGAGAACTAACTGAAAAAACAAGAGTAAAAACTTCCAGTTCAGTTAATATTCAATGTAACACAAATAAATCAATTAAAATGCTGTATTTGAAAAAAGTGCAGATAAAAGGTACGTAAATTCTCTTATACGTCCAACTGAATACAGCTAGATCTTAGCCGGCCAAAGCTGAGGTTTTAAGCAGAAAATGTTTCAAAATGTACCACTTAAATAGGCAGTGAAAGGATATCAATGAATGAGACTACCCCCACCTGCAATTACTAACAGGCAATAAAATTCTAGTAAGCACTAACTGAAAAAACAGTCAAAACTTCCTGTTCAGTTAATATTCAATGCAACACAAATAAATCAATTAAAATGCTGTATTATTTGAAAAAAGTGCAGATAAAAGGTATTTAAATTATCTTACACATCCAGTTGAATACAGCTAGATCTTAGCCGGCCAAAGACATGTATAGTAAGAAATGTACTTCCTTAGTAGACAGATGTCAGCATACAATAAAATATGAAATTAAAGGAATAGATGATTTGGTCTACTAATATAGTAGCTGGCATCACTCTTATTTTTAAAGAATTAGCAACAACCAGATCAGAAAATTCAGGGCGCTTCATTACTATTTAGAAATTAGCACTTCAGACTAGATAATGAAGATGGGCTTTTTACAGAGCCACCAGCATATCAGAAAGCCTTTACAGTTGGCTACTACTTAGAGATTAAAAACAATAAAGCTTGTAAAAAAGAGAAGACTGTTTCTACTGCTGTTTGAATCTTGCATTGTTCATATGCTTTCTACAGAGCTAGTGGTAGTTATGCCATAACATCTTTGCACTTAACTAACATTCAGAAATTGGTGCAAAATAAAATATGAAATCAAATGAACTGAAAACTTTTATTTTAGCTTTGGATTATTCATATGCTTTTCTGCAAGGCGGGTCATTACATTCCTGAAAGGCTGCTTTTCTCTGAGGATAAAAGGCACAGGTGAAACTAATTAATGACTCAGAAAGCTGTTGCGAGTACAACTGTAATATGAGATGGAATCTAAGACCTTTGAAACTTCCTGTAAGCACCCCTACCTGAACCCCTACAACCAAAGTTGAGACATGCTCAGAAGGGTAAACTGAAAATGTAAACAGACACAATCAAAACAAACAAACAAAAACAAAACTCTGGGACTGTCCCTTTAATATATGTGTGAAAATATTAATTAAAAAAAAAGAGAGAGAAAACAGACATGAGACCGAAGTCCATCTATGGCACAGGTAGGGAAAGGTGACTAGGTATGTTATGGACATTCTACCTCCTCTTCCAATTCTATCATTATGGCAAGTATATAACTTTTGCACTTGTAAGAGGAGGTCCAGAGTCCCAAGAAAATACTTTTAGGTACTCCTCCTTATGGGAACATAACCCTAATTACATTTATCCCAAAGGAAGATCTGGGGTCAGATTCAAAAAGACTTGATCTTATTACATGTGACCTACTCCAGTGTAGAATTGGGATCCTAATACTACGTTAAATCGTTGTTTTATGGATAACCAGTTGAATTGTTGTAGGGTGATACAGTTTTGCTCACAGAGAGTTAAGTTTGTAATAAATCAACACATGCTGTCAGAGATAAAGTAGTTCTTACACTTGGAAGTGACCATAGATGCAAAGAAATCAAAGCAAGGCTTACCCTACATTCTGAACAATTTCTAAGGTACACAAAGACTGATATATGCTTGGTGAAACATCAGCAAACAGCTGACCCTGTCCCTTAAAAAAAAAGTCTAGCTTGGAAAATGGCAGAGCTGAATGGACAACTGCCATACCCTCATGAATTTGTACAGAGGACTGCTCTCATCTCCAGGGCACTGATACAAAGGGAGTCCAGACACTCTGTGCAATCTTCCCCCTGAAATGTAGCCCCCCCCCCAACAGATGCATCTGCTATAAATGCTGCAGTGGGAATGGTAAACTAAATTGATTCCCTCTGATAAGGCTGATCAATTACTAAAAGTGCTGTTTGCATGCCCTGGCAAGCTGAACTTGGTGCGACAGAAGTTTTTTTTACCTAATACCACTGGACCCCAAGTTCCCACTGAAGTACCCCTATATAAGGATTGAAGTACGGCATGATCAGGGTAGGTGATGCCATGAGTCCCAGAGCCTTCAGGCACAGATGATCTGAGATTCTTCTGTAATTCAATACAACAGAGACCCTGGCACAAAGTGAAAATATGATTTCCATTGGAAAAAAGGGCCCTACAAGGAACTCTTTTCAGTGTCTACTGGTGAAAATACATTTGTGACTATGTAAGCTACAATGTTAATATCCAGAAAGTGGTACATTTCCAGAGACTCCCTCTTCTATATTTAAAGCCTGAAGTATAGGATTATCCAAGAGTAGTCATCTAGATACAGGCTGGGTCAGCCTTGGGTCAACTGGTACCCTAGGCAAAAGGGCTCCACATCACTCTCCAAAACCACCCAGTGACCTCATCCTGGCCTACTTAAACCATCCAGAATACTTTTTTCTTCATTTTTCTCACAGGTCGTCTTACTCTTCAGTTTTTCATGTTTTCATTCAACTCATTTAAAGAAACTATTTTTTTAGTACAAAAAAAATTACTGGAAAAGCACCCCTGCTAGAGCGGCATCCTAGGTGGCCACCTGGTTGGCCTATGCCTAAGACTGTCTATGGATACAGGGAAATTTTAGCAGCTTTCAGCCTCTGCTAGGCTGCTCTGAATATATATTTGGTTAACACTATAAGGGCTGAGGTAAGTCTGAATGGATGTATCCAGAAATGATAATGAACAGCTCCTGCTTAAAAAAAAACTCCTCAACTTTTTTTGCGGTTTTTGTGTGGAGATAAAAATCCTGGACTCCCAAAGAGCACATTCAGTTTCTTTCTGTAGACAAGGAAGGGCTGACAGCATTGTAGTAATGCAGCAGGTTTCTTCGAGAATGGGTCAGATTCAGGAAGCCTCCGTGTAAGAGTTATAACTCTTACACGGAGGCTGCAGTTAAACGGTGTGATGTCAGCATGTCATGCATGTGCATGAGGCATGCTGAATCACATTGTAACTCTTACACGGTCCGTGTAAGAGAGTAGGGGGCGTGTCTGTAGGCTAAGCCCTGCAAGCGGACACGCCCCCCGGAAGTCTAGAATGGCTGAAAGTAAACAGCCACGAGAGGGGCCGTGGAAATGTGAATAAACACACTACACAACACATGCCCCCACAGACCATCAGTGTACAAAGTGAACAGATGTTATAAAATTAAAATAAAACCTGTTTTATTTTTTTTAAACCCCGTAAATGTGTGCTACTGTGTGCGCTCGTGTGCGCGGGTGTGCTACTAGCGCAATTGCAGTTAGCAGTCAGTGAAAAGGATATAAGAACTAAATATGCAAAGTAAGCCAAGAAGTAATAGCTTAGCGGTAGAGTTGCCGGCTTAAGAGTAGGCAGGCAGGGTTCGAGCCCACTCAACAACCTTTTTTTTTTTTGTAAATAAGCACTAAAAAGGCCCCTGACGGTATTGTACAAATGTAAAAGTATGTCCTTTTGTAAAATGGAATGAAATGGAGCAGATATTTTCAAGTAACACAATAATAAAAATATTTAGAAATGTACTGATAGCTAAGCTGCCGTGAGACAGAGTGCCCGTAGCTGAGTGGTGTTTCAAAGGCTGCAAACTGCCTGCCCGTAGCTAAGCACTGGTTTAACAGGCTCAAAATGTGTGCAACTAGCTGTGCTTAGCTTAACATGTGTGTTACGAGCCAATTAAGGTTTAACCCAGCGCACACCGTTTGCGCGCCACTCCCACAAGCTAACTGCCAGTGCGCATGCGTTAGCTCTGCGCAAACGAGCGCAGACCTGGTTTTAAGTGCTTAAAAGTGCTTTTGGCATGTTTGATTGACAGGTCCTCAACTCATTTCCAGACAGTCATGAAAATTAAAAGTCAGTGGTCAGATTCGAACCCAGGATACCATGCACTAGAGTCAAGGTACTAAACCACTAAGCCATGACAGCAGTACTTAGAAATGCAGAAATAGCATATATATAGGATATAATCCAGAATGGAGCATGATAAAGCAGTTTCTGTGAAGTAGATACAATTCCAAAATGGCCAATCAGAGAAATGTGCGGGAAAAGCGGCATATATAAGCCCCATAGGCGGGAATACACAGCAGAAACAATTGTAGAATAGACCTGCAGGCAGAATGAGTGGAGTAGGGTTGGGACTTTGCTTTCGAGCACAGCGGTGGGGCGTTGAGGAGTCCAGATACATGGTCTGGCTCCTAGTTCACCATCATGAGGCCCAACTCATGCAGGGCCAGGTCTCATGGGGAGCATACAGGGCAGAGGCATGGGACCAGTTGGCTCATGATCTGACTAGTGCTACTGGCATTCCATGCACTGGTGAGTAGGTCCGTCACCACCATGCGGACCTGAAACGACGTAAGCAAGACCAGTTGACCCAATGGATCCAGGAGGCCCGGGATATGCCCAACGCCCCACTACTAAGTTACATTTTACTTATGTATGTAAGGAATTCAACTAGCTGATACCATGGAGATGTGTATTCCAATATTACTTGTTTTGTATTACAGCTGCAGGTGTCCGCTCTGCGAATCGAAGGGCGCATGACCGCAGGCTGGAGCGGCTGCGCCACCATGCAGGTTAGTAACCCCACCTAGTACTTGTAAATAAATATTATAGTGTAGCACGTATCAGAACACTGCAGTGTATTGATTAAAAGTAATATAATGTGCAAGCAAGAAGTGAAAGTCTGCAGGTATGGCTGCAACAAGTTTATCAGTATGCAAGTGTAACTGGAAATATAATTGATAGAAATAAATAGTGCTGCAATACAGATGTCCCACCATTAATTAAATATAGTATAACCTGCAGTAGTCTCAAGAGTACAGCTTCAGAATCTGAGGTAATCACATGTGAGATATATCCCCTGTTGAAATGCTGAATCATGACAGAAGTGAGGCTGCTGGAAAGTGTTTGAATCACCACAGGTCTAATATGTGAACAAAGCCTAGAAGTACCAACCTGAACTGTGAAATTGCAGGATGTGTGAGAGTGACAGAAAGGGTCATGTATCAATAAATAAAGTAGTAATAACCCCCGAATATATAAGCCTCAGTGTGTTTCTACAGAACTAAATGCATGTGGGAATTACAAATTAACATCCCAAACTGATTTCAGTGTGTCTGAATCTTGAATGTTTAAGCCAAAATCTGTATATGGTGATGACAGTAAACAATTTGCAGATAGAATGAATGATTGTCTGACAAACTAAACAGCCATAGTTGTCCCCTGTCCTGTCATCAAAGTATAGCAGGATGATGTATCTGATCAAATTCAAAATAACTAGGATAGTGATGTATCTGTAACAGGTCTAGCATGACAGTCAAATAAAAATCATTTTGAAACATCAGCCTCAAGTTAATTGTGTACCTATTACAAATGTATATCAATGTATAACTTATGAATGTGTCATCATTTTCTTTCTCCACCCCACCCTATAATTGCAAATTAAAACACTCACTAAATATTGGTATGTGAACATTTCATTAACCATGGACATTTGTCCTGTTTCAAAAATATATGCATGTCTGTTTGTGCATGTGCCCTGTTCATACCTGCAAACCCGATGGCCTGTTGCCATTAATCAACTTTGCATGTTGTTTGATTGTGTATTTCCATTCAAATAATGCATGTGATATTGATATGCCTGTTGTTCAATGGTATTAATATATGGGTGTTTGTTTAATGGGAATACCAATGCATGCTGTTACAACTAATTTGAATGGAATAATATGCCACTAACCCAAACTAACATAACATACTCACAAACCTAGAACGCTTGGGAAGGCAGGTCCCAGCGGACCCACCTCTCCCACCTCAGCTGGTGACTGCATCTGGCACTAGTGCCCAGGCCGTACCCTCCTCTGGTGGCCCTGTGCCACCTTCGGGTGGAAGCGCTGCAGGGGATGGGGCCCATCCCCCCTCTGCAAGCGTGGCTGGAGGAGTTCGTCCACTCACCCTCCAAGGTGTCCGGTCTGTGGTGCGAAGGGAGATCCCAAGACTCTGTTCTTGGGCCCCTACGCCAGCTCGAGGCTCGGGTGGCACAGCTTACGGGCATGCCCATTGTCCCGCCTGCACAGCCCCCAGCACAGCCCCATCCTGGGCTGTGAAGGAACAGTGGCAACTGCCTATGGGTGGGGATATCAGTTCCACTGTTGCCATCTGTGGGCTCATGTGCCTTGGATATCCCAACCTCCGTCCCCGTCAATTGTGTAACCCCCCACTTGTGTCATACACCGCCCCTGTATGCGTCTTGTCTGTCTTGTCTGTTAACCTACCCAACCTACCTCCCAAGCTATACCGACTTCCTTCACCTGACATACCACTCTCACCTGAAGAAAAAAAAAAAAAAAAAGGGCACTCTGTACCCACAAAAAAATTACGCCCTATACATAGCTGTCCATGTCGCACACATGTCCGCTGGACATTGAAACTGTTAATTACAATTGGCTTTACAACAAATATTAATGTTGTCCTGACACCTCTCTCAGGGGTGGAAGGTTTCAAATGTCTCACCAAAATACATAGAAATACACAGCTGTTGCTGCTAAAGACATGGGCATCTATGGGCCTTACCTACATCCTTCCTGCAAATCCCACGCTTGTTTCCCTACTGTCTTACCCTCTTTGTGACCCCTTTTTCACCACTTTCCTGTCACCCCTTTTTCTTTTCTTTCAAAGAAAATAGCGCGGGTGTGCGCTTGTGTTAGCGGAGCTCACCGCCAGTGCGGATGCGTGAGCTCCGCGCAAACGAGTGCAGACCTGGTTTTAAGTGCTTAAAAGTGCCTTTATGGCACTTTGATTGACAGGTCCTGTACTCATTTTGAAAGCTTGGAAAGAAAAATAAACTCCCACTGCCAGTCTCGAACCCAGGACCTTGGTAACATTAGTCTGTATGACCTACCACTAAGCCATGACTGCCATACAAGAACATAGTGCTAAAATAAATATAACATGTAATAGTAGGAATCAATATAAAGGCAATATAGGAGGTGTACTACCCGAAGCATTTCAGGTAGAGTTTTAATGGCCGAATTATTGGATTCCCACACTAGTTCAGTGTTAAAAGAAACAGCCCTGCTAATTGTTAGCTTGTACATAATAATGTAAGGTAATGTACATATATGAAGGTATGTATATGTACACATACATATATATAAATATATATTAATACATATGAAATATAGTCGTAGGTGTCAGTATCCATACACACTCACTACAGGAAACAATGAAGATAAATGCAGCAGCCAGAAACTGCAACACAGCCTGACTCCTGTGAGACCTACTAACCCCTTTACTGCTTAAAGGTGCCTCCAGCACTTTGATTGATAGGCCCTATACTCAATTTGAAAGCAAAATACAAGCATACTAGTAGGCCCTACCACAAGACCATTGTAACACTAGTCTGTATGACCTACCAGTAAGACATGACTCTCATACAAGAATATAGTGCTAAAATAAGTAGAACATGTAATAGTAGGAATGAAGATAAAGGCAATATAGGATGTGTACTACCCAAAGCATGTCAGGCAGACTTTTACTGTCCCAATTACTGGATTCCCATACTAGTTTAGTGTTAACAGAAACAGCCCTGCTAATTGTTAGCTTGTACATAATAATGTCAGCTAATGTTCATATATGAAAGTATGTATATGTACACATATATACATATATATATATCAATACATATGAAATATAGTTGTAGGTGTCAGTATGCATACATGCTCACTACAGGGAACAGGTGAGAGAAATGCAGCAACCTGAATGTACAACACAGCATGAAGCATGAGAGATGTACTAACCTTTACACTCACAGAACACTGTCGACAGCATACCAGCATGGTCCACGCCCTTACAATCTGAAAGGGCAACGCCTATCTCACATACCCTTTTATAGCACTGTCCTGAAATCACAGTGAGACATGCAATCAGTACAGAACTGGCTGCATGCAATTAGCAAATGCTGCCTTACAAATGGTGCAAAGGCCATCACATGCACCTATGCAGATACCTACAAAAGCATCCGGTACACACACTCCACACATGCAATACATTCATTGCACAAAACTGACAGAGAAAGAGAGAGAATAAAAAAGAAATAAAGACAGCCAGCAACAAAACCAGCAGCAGCAGCAAACAGCAAGTAGCACCACTGACACAGCAACAGCTAACACAAACACAGGTAATGCAAAGTAGCAGGTTAATACTGTGTGTACTGTGAAACCTCCAAATGTATCATAGTTCACTATCTATAGGTATGCCCATGAGATAGGTTGTGTGTACATAGTCCTGATATATATACATATGTAATATTGCTGTACATGTTGTCCATACTCAACACTTCCATAGCTTAGAACACAAGGCCAGTTAAGCATATGATGCAGTAGTTCCCAGGGTCAGTAGAGGTTCCCCCTCATTGGTGTGGGACCACTGTGTATGTATGGCACTGTTCAGGTACATATCCTGTAGTATGGCCAGGGTTTAATATCAGTCTGTAATGTGGTGCTATGTCCTCTAGGGGTGAACGTATCACACATCCAGGGATACCATTTTGTAACAGTGATGCTGGGTGTTCTGCAATGTTGAGGGTGGCCCTCACCTGGACATGTGAGATGATAGGGAGGTTACAGTCATCTGTGATAACTAATTCCACTTGTGTAGGAGAATGGGGGGGGATACCTGCACCTAAACTGTCTGCAATAATGTTGCCAATATCTGTGCATTTGGTGAATGTGAAGCATCTTACCACTGCTGACCACAGATGCCTTGCCTTCAAGTGAATCTGCCCTGTGCTGCAGTAGCCTCCTGCTATTGTTATACAATGTGCCTGTAGCTGTAGTCCACTGGACAGGATAAATAAGTGGTGTGCATATGGTCTGGGTTAGATATGTGTGTGCACATTACATGCACTATGTGGGATGTCTGTGGTAAGCTTTTGCAAAGGGGCCAGCAGTGTGTGTTGTGGCTTCCACTGGCCCAGTGGGCTGCATGGATAGCATCACAGTCCTAACTAGTGAATAACTGTGTAATTACATACATACATTGCAAGGTAGTGTACTGTGTTTGTGGTGTTGTTGGGATATGTATATCCAGGCTGCGTAATGTGCGTCCACATCACAGTGTTGGATGGCAACACACATACGGTATGTAGGGATGAACACCCAGAGTGTTTCAGACGTGTTGCCTGTGCAGAAATATCTGGCCATTACCTGTGCATCCCCCACAACACACACACATGCAACATATGGCAGAAGTACTATAGCAGTACACATAGGTTCATAGGTCCATACAAGGCTATTTGCCCTAGGGCATTGATAAGCCTAGTAGAATGTGTTTGTCTTTTGCCACCCAATTAAACTTTATGTTGCTATGCCCATTTCCGAGGTTAGTATACTGTGCCTCTGTCTAACAGTGACATAGAAGTGATACCCAGGGTACAACTATGATCTCCATCCACTCATCCAGGTTCCTATGGAAGAGAGTCAATGAGGGACTCTGCCTAACCTGTACTGTGAGTGCATTACAGAGTGAAGGGAGCCTCTGGGTTAGGAATATGTCCCTCCAGCATGTCCTATTTATCTCTGTGCTAAGGTTCAGGTCTCCTGAGTGTGTGGCTGTATGGGAGTTCGATTTCCTGAGGTTTAGCATGTCCATTACTTCTAGGTTGGCAACAGCACCAGCTGGCAGTGGCCGCGGATGACAACCGGCCCACTCACGCACCTCAAGTGCCAGCACTAGCCCCAGCAATGCTGGGTCAGTGCTGTCATCAGGACGCCCCAGGAGACCACGTGCACGTGGCTCTGGACAGTCCCAACAGAGAACTGTGTCCAGTCAACACACCCCCGCTTCCAATGACAGTACCCAGTCTGGGTTAGTACCCGATATGGTCCATAGCACCCCTGCCAGGCACAGGTACCGTGTCCGTGCCCACAGACACTGATCTGGATGACCTGACAGGTGCAGTCTGTGGCTGTCCACAAAACCCTGTACATGGCAGCCATAATGTGGGACTGTGTGCGTGCTTACACACATGCAGAAATGTAACACCTAGGGCAAACACATACACACACACACTGCACCAGCACTGCTGCCCCTCACAAACACACATACACACATGTCAATTGGTGGTACCAGTGGCTGGCTTGGGCATACCTAACCCACACCCTGTGCATATGATGACACTGTGCCACCTCCTGCATACTACAACATCAGTGCAGGAAAAGGTAAACACATTGCTGATGCACAGGGTGACTACATAGATGTGTATAAGTAGTAATATGTTGGTAACTGTTCACTGTTCCACTATGATTGTGTGTATATCCCAGCATTCCTGCTGCAGTAACTGTATGAATGTCCTGAATTGTCATCTGCACCCATACTACTTACCAAAGTGTACCAGCTGCACACCATCACATGCTACCATTGACTATGGGAATGTGCATCATGTGCTGTTATGTAGATTCAGCTATATGTATCTGTTCTGTCACACATGCATTTACACACACCCTGCTACCCCCACACATGCACATGCTCACCTGCCATTTCCATTATTTATTACCCTACATGAGTAGTTGTCGATACATGACAGGTATACATTTGAAAAGTGCACTATGTGGATTACTACTGATTTCTCCCTCTCTACCTGTACTCACAGGGTGCAGGCAACTTCAGTAGTTTAAAAGTGTAATGTGCATCGGTACCCTAATTGCCACATCAAACATGTTTTCCATACGGAAATGCACACACAGAAACATCCCACATCCACACACCTGCCACATTCAGGCTTCAAAACAATATCTAGGTATATTCAGGTACATGTGCGTGTTACAGTAGCATGTAGCACTATACTGAGTACTGGCAGTTGTCTGTTGCCATGTTGTTTGTATAGGGTGCTGTCAACATCACTGTTTGTTAAGGGAAATGTGCACCCTGCAGTGCATAGCCCCATTTGGCAAAAGCCACATCCCACCCCCAGCATTGTGCACACACACTAACCCCACCCACACTAAAACACATACTTTCCATTTGCAAGATTCAAACCCCTACCTAACTGTGTTATGACACTAGAAATAGACACATTAGCAGAGTGTGCTATTTGCATTGGTGGGAGAAATCCTTTCTAATGCTGTACTTAGAGGGTGCTGACATCATCTGTTTAGGAAGAGGGATGTGCACCCTGTATTGTGTTCTCCCAGTTGACAAAATGAACTTTTCCCTCACAGCATTATGCACACACACACAAACCCCACTCATACTAACACACATACATTTCCTTTGCAGGATTCAAACCCCTACCTAACTATGTTATGACACTGGAGAAAGACACATTAGCAGAGCACGCTATACGAATTACTGGAGAACTTTAATTCAGGTAATATAGTTATAGAGTGCTGACATCATCAGTGTTTCAAAAGGGGAATCTGCATCCTGTAGTGTACTGTCACAGTTGCTAATAGGGGCATTTCCCACACACACATCAATGTGTTTGAGGTTTGCATATGTGGGGGATCCAGTACTCCAGTGTGATTAGTATATGGTTCGGTTGCACCAATGAGGGATATACTTCAAGTGATGAGCATTTTGTACTCATGTTTGTGATGATCAGGTCTAGTATATTTGCTCCTCTTGTGGGAATGTTGACTACCTGTTCCATAGCTAAAGATATTCCGAACTATGGGAACCCTAGAGCGTGGGTATTGTGGCTTGAGTAATGTTCACAGTCTATGTTCGGGTAGTTGACGTCGCCCAGTATGATGGTGTTTGCAGAGAAATCCATACTCTCCTGTGCCATCATGAAGGCTGTGTGTGATTCCTGAGTTTGAGAGGGTGATGTAAGAGCTCCTCTGTGTCTCTTTCCATGTGGTCCAGGGAGGAACGTCTCAGGTTGTTCACACCAGCATGGGCAATGACTGCCTCATACCTGTACTTGCTGTGCAGTGACCTGAGTGCTTGTGTTATGTGGCACATTCTATCACCTGACAGGTAGCTAACTGTAACCCTCACCTTTATCAGTCTGGAGAGTGGGACGTCAGTGTGTCTGACTATGGCATCACCTATTATAGGTGTCACACATTGTGTTTGGCCTTATGGGCTGTGCCTGTTATGAACACTGACATTGTGAGGTCTGTGTTGCTTGGGATATGTGTTCATGTGGAATGCAGCGTGCCTGGCCATGTCATTTCTGTCCGTGGTCTGGTATGTATCACCTTTGGTGCCATAGGTATTCATATGTCAGCTGGTGAGCATTTGCAGTGTTACCTACTGATAGTGGTACAGCTTGTTTGTTGTACAATGGACTACATGCAGCCCTGCTTACAGTAGCTATGTTTGCATGCATGTTCCCTTGCAGTTACCCTGGAATACTGATCTGACCTGCCATGCAGAGTTACACAGCTTCTGTGGACTCCTAGTGACATCTGCATAGCTTACTATATGTATGTTCATGTCTTACTTGACAGAATGTCACTGTTTCTCCTGTGCACATGTACGTTGCCTGTGACACCTTGCATATGTCTTACCTGGCATCTGTCCACGTGAGCAGTCATATATGCCACTGCAGGACTCTAAACCTGATGATGCACACACTCAAAACATTCCTCAGCATGGAGAACATCACTATCTCTGCAGTAACAGATACCAGATTCAGGGCTACCAACAGCACTCCAGCACTATCAAGTTATACCTCATACCATGCTTGTCAGGCCCAAAACCTGCACAAAACCACAAAAGGAGGGGGTGTATTAATATTCATCCAAGATACCCACACCTCCAGGTTGGTGGCAAAGCACCAAACATCAGAGACTATCCATATGCAGGTAACAATGGGTAAAACTGCCTTCCAGGTTATAGCCTGCTACAGATCACCCTCACAAACACAAGAACTGCACTTGGCCTTCCTGAAAACAGTTGGAAATATGTAGGTCTGTCCATACACCATTATACTGGGTGGGTTAAACTACCCACACATAGACTGGGAGCATGACTGTAGCTCCAACACCCTAGCCACAGATTACTGGTATGTATATACCAATATGCTATGGAACAACTTGTTACCACTCACATAAGAGGGGAAAACATACTGAACCTGATCATCACCAACATGGGGACTATATGCTCCAGACCAGAAGTGTATCCCTCACTGGTAAGATCAGACCATAAACTAATCTCACTGGATATTCACATCTCAAGGCCACCCCCTGCACAGAAGAACACAGTCAACAACTCATGTCAAGCATGGTCACACTTCTCATACATGATGTGGAAACCATCAAAGCCCCCAGGCCTGTTGAAAATATGGACCAGACTGCAGATACCTGTATAAAGGCATTCTATGGACACATTCATGAATGCATGGATCATGCAATCCCAACTGAAAGCAAGACCCAGTCCTCCAAAGGCAGACGTCCTGTGTGCTGGAAACCAGCCATAAACAAACTATACAATAGAAGGATGAAGCTACTACATGATACAACAAACTCCCAAAATGTGAAGGCATCACTGATGAGTATTAGAAGACAACTACAGGCACTCATAAGATTGTCTCAGGCCATCTTTGAGAGAAGATTCCACAAGACACTGAGGATAATCACAAGGCTTTCTGTAGTTATGTTAGAAACCTGGGTGGTAATACCCAGATATGCTCAGAGGTAGTCCAAGATGTCACACGGAATACCAAACACACAGACACTGCCATCATCCTAGTGGACAGGTTCACTGCTACCTTCTCCCCCCTCCACACCAAAAGGGCAAATATTTCCCCCAGCAGAGTGCTGCCCCCCCTGACATCTCAGATGCTCAGGTAAAAGCTGCCCTCTCCAAAGCAATAAACACTGCATCAATGGGACCAGACAGTGTCCCAGGCTGTGTCCTACATTAACCCCAAGAAGAGCTACACCCAGACATAACACTACTGTTCAATCCCAGCCTTACTACACGATATGTGGCCAAAGAGTGGCGTACAGCAACAGTGGTCCCTCTACATTCCGGTGGTGCCTTAATGGATCCTGGACACTATTTGCCCCATACGTCTGAATAGCTTGGTCTGCAAAGCTATGGCAAGGATCATCATGAACCTCATAAATGTAGATATTGGGGACCTACAGACACGTCATCATACACAGTTTGGCTTTGTTAATGGCAGATCCTGCCTCTCAAACCTGTTTGATTTCTTTGAAACAGTCACCAAGGCCACTGTCAAGGGGAAGGTGGACTACACAAGCCTACCTGGACCTTGCATAAGCCTTTGATACAATACCCCACTTGTGCATTCTAGGGAAGCTCACCAGTGTACATATTAACCCCTATGTCACTACAGATATTGCACAGTGGCTCAAGGGCAGAACACACATGGTTAGAATTGCTGGAGCCATGTCAGCCTCCAAACCAGTTACAAGTGGTGTCCCACAAGGATCATCCCTGGGATCTGTCTTGTTCAGTATACATTTATCAGAGGTACAGGCCAACATGGAAGTACTGTGGCTGAGCAAGTCGCAGATGACTGCAAACCGGACACCATAATCAACTCTGCAGCTAACACATGCATCCTCCAAAAGGGCCTCATGGAAACACATGACTTGTGCCACAGCCATGGCCTCAAGCTGAATTCCAAAACATGTATACTCATCCCCTTTGTCAACAACAAAGTGACCACAAAGTACCACATATGTGTTAATCCATTAAGTGCAGATGATGGAATTATGGACCTTGGGGTATACAGGTTGATAGCATTCCCTCATTTGACAACAACATGGCCAAAGTGGTTAGGAAAACATTTTATGGGCCACATCATCATGAAGGGATTCACATGTAGTTCAGGGGAGGACATTTGCCTCTTTACTCATCCCTCATCATGCCCATAAATGACTACAATGCCCCTGTTGGCATGCACCTTACCAGACACCTGCAGCAACTGGAAAGACCACAAAAGTACCTCAACAAGAGGATCAAATGGCTCAAACAGATGCCACATACTGACTGGTTAAAGAAGCAGCAGCTCTACTCAGTGGCATTCTGCCTCTTCATAGGCAATCTGTGCCTGACATATAAAGCCATGTCAAACCCTGACTTAATGGCCATGCTGCACCTCAGTATATCCAGATCCCATCAGGCTACACGCTGGAAAGACTTGAACCTCAGGAGTGATATACATAGGACATGCTGGAGGGACACATTCATAACTCAGAGGCTCCCTTCACTCTGGAATATTATCCCAATAGAGGTTAGGCAGAGTCACTCAGTGACTATCTGCAGGAGGGATATTAATGACTGTATGTGACATTGTAGGTTTACCCTGGGTATCACTTATGTGTCACTGTTAGACAGAGGCACAGTATACTAACCTTGGAAAAGGGCATAGCAAGATAGATTTACAATGCATGGTGAAAGCCACACACATTCTGGCTAGGTGTATAAATGCCCTAGGGCAGATAGCCTAGTATGAACCTATGGACCTATGTATCTTGTTCACCATTGGCCCTATGTGCTGTTAATCACCAATGCAATCCCAATACTATGGTAGCATGTGCAAAGGTCAGTTGTCAGTCACCTCTATGGTACAGTTGTGGAATATGTGAGTCATGTAGTAATGTCACAGCTGCCACATGTACACAGTCAACCCTATCCCCTACCCATGGATGTACAACACATGTATGAGATGGAAACACATGGCCAGAATGTGGACTAAGCACTCTGAACCCAGTACTGGCATAACC
The DNA here is from genome assembly GCF_019279795.1 of Protopterus annectens. Classification (NCBI taxonomy): domain Eukaryota; kingdom Metazoa; phylum Chordata; order Ceratodontiformes; family Protopteridae; genus Protopterus; species Protopterus annectens. The sequence goes on along the minus strand of NC_056734.1, from coordinate 953,462,923 downwards.
TGTCAGGTGGCATGAAATACTACAGTGACTGCAATACCAGTCTGATGTGGACCTACATTGACAGCAATACAAGCACGGAAATACACCGAGCCATTAGTGGAGCCTAAGAATAGCATCCTGCCTGAGTGGCAGACACCTCTGCAGCTGGCACACAGGCATACGTTAGGCCTGAACACAGCACGCATAACACATAGCACACAAATCCTGTGTGCCAAACGAGCACAGTCTGTACAGCTATACAGCACTACTGCTGCGGTTGTGTTAGGTACCTTTATTGTCCGGTACAGTGAGGTCATGCTCACCAGGCTGGACAAGGTGAAGGTCACAGTGATATGCTCATGGGGCACTATGGTCCACCACATAACACAAGCATACAGGTCAGTCAGATGCATGGACACATATGACACAGTCATTGTCCATGCCACTACAGCTGATGTGTGATGTCCCTCACTGGGATACATGATAGGGAACATAGAAAGGCTCACTGAGCAAGTGACAGGCTGGTAGAACCCTGACCTTGGTTGGCATCAGACCCTCACCAGGAATGCTGACATATTACTGAATGCTAATGAATTACTGTAGCTACAACACCCTAGCTGAACGGTTCTTAGCATGCGATCACTGCATTGCTATGGAACAATGTCTTACCACTCCCACAACAGGTGAAAACATGCAGCACCTGTTCATCAACAACATGTAGACTATATGCCCCATACCAGGTGTGTATCCCTCACTACTAGGCTGATAGCATCTACATCTCACACTGTATATACACATCCCGCATGCAGCACCTGCACAGAGGACCACAGTCATAATGTTACCCTGTGCAAATACCATGTATTCACATGTGGCAGGCATCACACATGGTAACTATTGAAGGTCACAGGTACATATGTGTATTTGGCACACACATACATCATGTGTGCATTGCCATAACTGGTTTAATCAATGTCATGCATTATTGTGAGAAACAACCCGCACACATGGGCATTCTGTGTGAGCAAAACACACGTGACATGTCTGAAATCAAAAGCCATAAATAATTGTGATCTTGTTTAGAAAGGGGTATGTGCATCCTGTAGTGTGTTTTCCCAGTTGCCAAAAGGGATGTTTCTTTCATACACGCTTACCCCCCTTCACACACACTTGCTGGATTCAAACCCCTACCTAACTATGTTATGACACTAGAGATGGACGCATTAGCGGAGCACGCTATTCGCATTACTGGGAGATTTCTTTTCCCCTGATATACTTATAGGGTGCTGACATCATCAGTGTTTAGAAAGGGGAATGAGCATCCTGTGGTGTGTTTCCACAGTTGCCAAAAGGGATGTTCCTTTCATACACACACACTTACTCCCCTTCACACACACTTGCCACTTGCCAGATTCAAACCCCTACCTAACTATATTATGACACTAAAGATGGATGCATTAGCAGAGTGCGCTATTCGGATTGCTGGAGGAACCCTTTTCTCCTGATCTACTTATAGGGTGCTGACATCATCAGTGTTTAGAAAGGGGAATGAGCATCCTGTGGTGTGTTTTCACAGTTGCCAAAAGGGATGTTCCTTTCATACACACTTACACACACACACTTACACTCATTCACACACACTTGCTGGATTCAAACCCCTACCTATGTTATGACACTAAAGACGGACGCATTAGCAGAGCACGCTATTCGGATTAATGGGAGATTTCATTTCTCCTGATCTACTTATAGGGTGCTGACATCATCAGTGTTTAGAAAGGGGAATGAGCATCCTGTGGTGTGTTTTCACAGTTGCCAAAAGGGATGTCCCTTTCATACACACCTACACACACACTTACACCCATTCACACACACTTGCTGGATTCAAACCCCTACCTAACTATGTTATGACACTAGAGACGGACGCATTAGCAGAGCGCACTATTCGGATTACTGGGAGATTTCATTTCTCCTGATCTACTTATAGGGTGCTGACATCATCAGTGTTTAGAAAGGGGAATGAGCATCCTGTGGTGTGCCTTCACAGTTGCCAAAAGGGATGTTCCTTTCATACACACTTACACACATTCACACACACTTGCTGGATTCAAACCCTACCTAACTATGTTATGACACTAGAGACGGACACATTAGCAGAGCGCGCTATTCAGATTACTGGGAGATTTCATTTCTCCTGATCTACTTATAGGGTGCTGACATCATCAGTGTTTAGAAAGGGGAATGAGCATCCTGTGGTGTGTTTTCACAGTTGCCAAAAGGGATGTTCCTTTCATACACACTTACACACACACTTACACCCATTCACACACACTTGCCACTTGCTGGATTCACACCCCTACCTAACTATGTTACGACACTAGAGACGGACACATTAGCAGAGCGCGCTATTCAGATTACTGGGAGATGTCCTTTCTCCTGATATACTTATAGGGTGCTGACATCTTCAGTGTTTAGAATGGGGAATGTGCATCCTGTGGTGTGTTTTCCCAGTTGCTAAGAGGAACATTTGAACTAAGTGTGTGAGCATGCCCAGTTCAGCCTTCCCATGGCATGTTGTGTGAAAGATGTCTCATTTATCGAAGTGTGTGAGCATGCCCAGTGTGAGCTTTACATATGTTGAACTCTGCAGCCCATCACATTTGTGGATGAGTGTGACCTTCAACAAATATCTCCAGTTTATGGTTGTGTGTTCTGTGCCATGTTGTGTAGTTACTGTCCAAATGCTTTTTGTGTGAACACAACAGGGATTATACTGTGCCTGCAGGTTTTGCATGGGATACTTTGCATACAATTGTCAACATCTGTTCATACTGACCTAACACTGTAGTACTGTATAGTGTAGTGGATCAGTACTTTCACTGTGGTGGACAGTATCCTGGGCTTTAGTCCTATCACTGCTGTACATTTCCATAGTGTGCACAACAACCTGGTTGGGGTCCAGTTGTGCACATCTGCACAAAGGCAGTGCCTCTACGGACCCTGGTAATTACTGCCCCATAAGCTTAACAAGTCTAGTCTGCAAAGCTATGGAGAGGATCATAATGGAGCTCATAAACAAAGATATAGGGGACATGCAGACATTGTACCCGTCCCAGTTTGGCTTGGTCAAGGGCAGATCATGCCTTTTGAACTTGGTCGACTTCTTCAAACCAGTCACTAAGGCCATTGCTGAGGGAAGGGCAGTCCATACAGCCTACCTTGACCTTGCAAAGGCTTTCGCCACAATACCCCACTCGGGTATTGTAGAAAAACCTACCAACCTAAATGTAAACCCATATGTCACAAGATGGGTTGCAAACTGGCTTAAGGACAGGACCCACAGGGTTAGAGTTGCTGCCGCTATGTCAGACTCCAAGCCAGTCACAAGTGGTGTCCCACAGGGCTCAGTCCTTGGCCCCCTATTGTTCATCATCTACTTCTCAGAGGTACAGGCCAACATGGGAGGACTTTGGCTGACAAGGTTTGCAGATGACTGCAAACTGGGCGCCATACTGGACAGTGCATCAGACATGGATATCCTTCAGAAGGGACTCATGGACACTGATAGCTGGTGCCAGAGCCATGGCCTGACATTAAATGCCAAAACATGTATAGTCATACCCTTCGGGAAAAGCAGGGTAACCCCAAGCTACCATATAGGTGGCAATCCTGTAAGCACAGAGGAGGTTATCATGGACCTGGAGACCTAGGTTGACAGTGGCCTTTCTCCTGACACTCACGTTGCTAATGTGGTGAGAATGACCTTCTACATTGCCCACCTGATCAGGAAGGGATTCACATCCAGATCTAGTGGGTCATTGTTCCCCTGTACTCTTCACTTATCAGACCAATGATCGAGTACAATGCCCCATTCTGGATGTATCTCACCCGACATCTGCAGCAATTGGAGGAACCCCAAAAGTCCCCCACCAAAGGGATAAAGGGTCTCCAACATCTGTCATATGCTGCCAGATTGAAGACACTCCAGCTCTATTCAGTCACATACCGTCTGCTCAGAGGTGACATGTGCCTGACATGCAAGGCCATGTCCAAACAGAAAGTAATGGACATGCTCCACCTCAAAATCATCAAATCCACCAGAACCACTAGGGCAAGTGACTTAAACCTTAGCAGGTTTATAAGTAGGACATATTGGAGGGATAGATTTATCACTCAGGGACTCCCTATGCTGTGGAATACAATCCCGGTCCATGTGAGGCAGAGCACCTCACTAGCTCTGTTCAAGGGGAATCTTTACCTGTGGATGGGAGATCATAGATTTACCATGGGGATCATCTCTGTGTCACTGCTGGACAGAGGCACGACAAACTAATGGGCACAGTATTGTTTCCATATAAGGGGTGGCGTACGACACAAAACTCTGGGCTGGGCTGGGCTTATAACTGCCTTAGGGCAGATAGCCTAGTATAAACCTATGAACCTATCTGACCATGTTGCATTATGTTCGGATATGGACTACTTACATCAGCCTCATCCAACATCAGTAGTGTATTCCACAACATAGGTGTACATTGGCAAACACTACCGATGTGCCCTAGGCCATTTCTAATGCTAGTCAGAGAGTGTGTTTGTCCTTCGACACATTGTAAGTGTAGTTTGCCATGACATATGTCTTGTTTAGTGTACTGTGCCTCTGTCTACCTGTGACATAACATTGATACCCAGGGTAAACCTACCATCTCCCATCCACTCATTAAAATCCCTGTTGAGGAGAATCAATGAGTGAATCTATGGATAACCTGTACTGGTGGTTTACTCATGCGTGGGGGTGGCTTCTGTGTCATGGATGATGCAGTACAGCTTGCCCTATGTATGTCAGTGCTGGGGTTCTGGTCCCTCATGTGCATATCTCACTGCCATTCAGATTGTACAAGGTGCAGCATGTTCATTGATTCCAGCTTAGACATGGCTTTCTACATCAGGCACAGCTTGCGTCTGGGTGGCCAGCATGGCAGTGTGTGGAGTTGCACTTTGTTTAATCAGGCAACACATTACATGTGTTCAAGCTCTTTGATACTCCTGGTGAGGTACTGTTGTGGACTTTACAATTGATGGAGGTGTCTGCTGAGGTACACCCCACAGGGGCTGTTGTGGTCATTTGTAATGCTGATGAAGTATAACTGCAGAACCACAATGACCTCCCCTTATCTAGATGTCATAACCTTCATGATTGGGTTGGTATAGGGATTGTTTCTGTTAACACTACAGCCACATGTTTGTCCTATGCAGGATATCTATCACCTTGAGTAACCAGGTCCGTCATTACATGTGAAGTATGTAATGGGTTAACACCTATGTGGTAATTGGTGGTCACTTACTGTATATCCACAGAGGTTGACTATACAGTTTTCTCCATTGCACATGCTGACATGGCTATGGCACCGGTTGTCTGTTTCTATGTGGGCCTTTTGTGGGATGCTTGTGTCAGCTGGAGTGTCAGATATGTTAGGCAGTTTGTAGTCCTCTGCAAACATGTTCAGGCACAGTCCTTACATGTTGGCCTGTACGTATGGGGCATATATACCAGACGGGGAATGTCCCAGGACCAAGCTTTGTGGGATACCTGTTATAAGTGGTTTGTAGTCTGACATGGCTGCAGCATGTCTGGCCATGTCAGTTCTGTCATTGGTCTGGTTTGCAACACCTCTAGTGACATTGGGGTGTATACATAAGCTGGTGAGCATATCTATATTGAACACGTAGAGTATTGTATGGAAGGCTTTGCAAGGTCCAGCTACACTGTGTGGACCACATTGCCCTCATCAGTGACCTCAATCACTGTTTCAACTGGGTCACACGTTTAGGAGCAGGATCTGCACTTCATAAACCCACACTGGGTAGGGTCGGGTGTCAATAGGTCCCCAATATCGTTATGTCTGCGGTACATGCTGATCCTTTCCATAGCTGTGCAGACCAAGCTTCTCAGGATTCTGTGGTGTTTGTTTTTAGCATCCATTCAGGTGACACCTTTCTTGAGAACACCCACTGTTGTTGTACACCGCTCTTTGGGTACATATCCTGTGGTAAGGCTGACAATGTCAGGGAGACAGCAGTCTGCTGGGAAAGATATTTGGCATTATGAGGGGTGGGGTTTGCACTGCACCTGTCAGGATGTATGTTGGCAATACGTGTGTGTGTTTGGTATGTTGTTTGTAATATTTGTGTGATCCAGAGCATATCCAGGAATCCACAACACGCTTACTACCATCAGTTGCAGCAGCCCTGGGGTTATCCTTAGTGTCCTGTACAATTTGTATCATAATAGGTTCATAGGTTCATACTAGGCTATCCACCCTAGGGCATTTGTAAGCCTAGCCACAGTGCGTGTGGCTTTTGCCACCCCTTGCTATGTGAATATTATGGCCACTTATGTTTACTTAGCTGTGCCTCTGTCTGGACATGACACAGTAAAGACCCCCAGTGTACATCTACAATTATCCATCCATTTTGCTAACTCCCTGTTGAAGAGTGTCAGTGAGGGGCTCTGCCTAACATGTAGTGGTATTCTGTTCCAGGGTGTGGAGAGACTCAAGGTTAAGTATCTGTCCCTCCAGCACATCCTATTTGATTATGTGTTAAGGTTGACATCTCTGACTCACACTGCTCCGATGGCTTTGAGGTTTCTGGGGTGGAGCATGTCCATTACTTCTGTGTTGGACATGGACTTGTACAACAGACATACAATGCCTCTGTGTTGGCAGTATGTGACTGCATTCGGCTGTGGTGTCTACAGCGAGGCAGCATATGAGATACAGTTGAGACCCTTTCAGACTCTTGCTGAGGTACCTTTGAGGCCTAACTGCAGCAGGTGCCAGGTAATGTACATCCCAAATGAGGCATTGTATTACAATATGGTCTGATACGGGAACAGTATAGGGCACAATGACCTTTGTTGACGTAGATGTGAATCCTTTCATGATACAGTGTCCAATATAGACAGTCTACCTAGACATATTGGCGATGTGGCTGTCACATAACAGGTGACTGTCCACTCGTGTCACTAGGTCCCTGATTACTCCTTCCACACATAATGGTTTACCACCTATGTGGTAATTTGTGTGTACCTTGTTTTGTATTTGGTGGTACATTCATACTGTCCACTGTCTTCAGGACAGTGGGGTGGGGTTCCTGTGTGTGGGACTGTGGTCTGTAGCATACTACAGACTGTACAGCAGTCTTGCCTACAGTTAGTAGCACATGGGTGGACTGCAATGACATAAGCATTGTCAGTTAACTGGACGTATGGCTGTCTGTGCTGAATATGGATACTCACCCTCCTTTTATGTTTTGTTACAGGTTTTGTGGCCATAACACATGATATGTGGTATTACCTGTTAGTGCTGGTGTGCTGTCACAAGGCTTGCAGCAGGTTTGTATCACTGGACAGACATCAATGTTATCCATACTGGGAAGGGCCTCAGGAGCATGCATATTGAGGGTTACAAATCTGGCATTGATCAGCATTACCCTTCTGTTTCTTTCCAGTTTTGTTTTCTATGGTGGTGGGTTGCTCTTTTCGGCCTTGCCTACAGGAGGATCTCTGTAGTTTGCAAAAGCCTTAGGCAATATCCAGACGCTCATGGGTAACAGGTGCAAGCCATCCCTGGGACAGCAGCATGTCTCACTATGGAGTCACCTATTACAACTGTATCAGGCATGTTGTTTCTCCTTCTGTCCTGTGACTGTTTGGTACACCAGCTTTGTGTACTATGTGTTACATGTGCGATGTCTGGAGTTTGTTTTATTGGGTGTCTGCTTTGGAGGCTTGTGTTGGTGTTGTGTGTTTGTAATTAGGGCCTCTGGGAATGTTTTTGTGTTTATGTGTTTGGTTTACAGTCGTTGTAGGTCTATGTGGGACTGGGTTTGTGGTGTATGTGGTTACCTTGTCCTCCTGACTAGTTTTGGCAGTACTGATTTGGGGGTGCTCAGGCCCCGGTTTGGCTACCTGTTTGCGTCTATCACATACATTTGTACTTATTGGGGTGGGTTGTTGTTGTGTGTGTACTTGGGACAGGTGTCACATTGCCACTAGATTCACAGATTCTACTTGTTTTGCCTGGCCTTAGTGGATTGTATGTGTGGACACATTTTATTGCCATACTAGTGATCACTGATCACTTCACTTTTCATGTTTGATCTATCATGTGGTAGCTTCCTCATTCTCTTCAATGGTTTAGTAATTTATGGAGTCCAGCATGCCAGATGCCTGGGTGTATGGCATTGTGTCTTGTTGTTTGTGATTGCAGACTCCAAGCACTCTTGGCTGTGTTCATGGTATGCCTGTATAACATGTTCTGCAGTGTGTCCCATATTCTGGACCTGCACAGGGCTTTTCATGGATTCCACATTGGTTTGTAGGGGTGCAAGCTATGCTTTATACAAGTGTTTCACTGTGGTAGTCTGGCCAGGGACTGGGGTCGTGATGTGTAACTACAGTGTGATTACTCTATGGTCTGGTCTTACCAGTGAGGGATACACTTCTCATATTGACATCCAGTACACATATTTCTGATTATCACAGCCAGTATATACTTACCCCTCTTGTGGGAGTGTTACGTTTTGCATGTCCATTTTGTTTGATGGATTCTGGGAAATTGTCTACACTTGTGTCAGTGCTAGTATAATACAAAGAGTATAGTGACAAACACCTCAAAAGCTGACTTCACACTTCTGCAGACTGAGATGGTATCCTTTAAGCCCACTGGGCCAGTGGAAACCACAACACACAATGGTGACTCCTTCACAGACACTTTCTACGGACATCTCTGAGATAGCATGGACCATGCAATCACAAATAAAAACAAGACCCTCTCCACCAAGGGAAAGTGGCCTGTCTGGTGGACCGCAGCCATAAACAAACTGTATAACAGATGAAGGATACAAATGCAAGACAGAGCTACATCACCTAAAGGGAAGGCAGCTGTGATCAGCACTAGTAAAAAGCTACATTCTCTCATAACGACATCCAAGGTCAACTTTGAGACAACACCAAAGACAATAAAGATAACCACACTGCCTTCTTCAGTTATGTCAGAAACCTGGGTGGGAACCCTCAGATATGCTCTGAGTTGGTACACAACAACATATATTTCAGTGACCTGACAGATATTGGCAACATTCTGGCAGACAGGTTCAGTGCAATTTCCCCCCCCCCTCACCCCCAAAAGAAAATAGTTCGCACAGATGAATGTAACCTCACTGTCATCTCAGGTGTCCATGTGAGAGCCGCAGTCAGCAAAGACAAGAACACAGCATCAATGGGACCTGATGGTATCCCCAGTTGCGTGCTATGTGAACTCCAGAGGGAGCTAAACCTGTATATACAGATGCTATTTAACCTTAGCCTTGCTACAGGATATGTACCTGAACACTGGTGTACAGCAACAGTGGTCCCACTCCACAAAGGAGATGCCTCCACAGACCCTGGGAACTACCACCACACAAGCTTAACCAGCCTTGTCTGCAAAGCTATGGAAAGAGTCATTATGGAGCTCTTAAACAGAGACATTGGTGACCTACAGACCCTTGATCCCACCCAGTTCAGCTTTGTACAGGGCAGATCCTGCCTTTTGCACCTATTTGGCTATTTTGATACTGTCAGTAAAGCCATTGATGAGGGCTAAGCGGTCCACACAGCCTACCTGCACTTGGCTGAGGCCTTTCACACAATACCCCACTCAGGCATCATAGACAAGCTCAATGGCTGAAATATACAATCATATGTCACAGGATAGTTTGCAAAATGGCTAAGAAATAGAACCCATAACGTCAACAATGCAGGTGCCTTGTCATATTCCAAGCCAGTCACAAGTGGTGTCCCACAAAGATCTGTCCTGGGACCCCTCTTTTTGGCATTTACTTTTCAGATGTGAAAGCAAACATAGGAGGGTTGTGGCTGACAAAGTTTGCAGATGACTGCAACATAGGCACCATAGCGAATACATCAGCCGGTACACACATCCTACAGAATGCTGTCACAAAGACAGATAGCTGGTGCCAGAATCATGGCCTGAAACTGACTGCAACTGATGTGTAGTCATCCCCTTTGGGGGGAACACAGTACCCACAAATCAATACATAGACAGCAACCCACTGAGCACAGAAAACAAATCAGACACCTGGGGACACATGTAGATAGTGACATCTCGTTGGACACCCATGTTGCCAAAGTGGTTAGGAAGACTTTCTATCTTGCCCACCTTATCATGAAGGGTTTTCCATCCAGATCACAGGAGGTCATTGTACCACTATACATCTCTCTTATCAGGCCCATGATTGCATACAAAGCCCCATTTGGTATGTACCTCACACAGCACTTACAAGAGCTGGTGAGACCCCAAAAGTACCTTACCAAGGAGATCAGGGTCTACAACACATGTCATATGCTTCCAGACTAAAGGAAATCCGGCTTTATTCTGTGGCATAGGTTCATAGGATCATACTAGGCTATCTGCCCTAGGGCATTTATAAGCCTAGCCAGAGTATGTTTGGCTTTCGCCACCCATTTTAAATTAATTTTGCTATGCCCTTTTTCGAGGTTAGTATACTGTGCCTCTGTCTAACAGTGACACAGAAGTGATACCCGGGGTAAACCTACGATCTCCCATCTACTCATCAAGATTCCTCTTGAAAAGAGTCAATGAGGGACTCTGCCTAACCTGGACTGGGATTTTATTCCAGAGTGAAGGGAGCCTCTGGGTTATGAATCTGTCCCTCCAGCATGTCCTATTTATTTCAGTGCTGAGGTTCAAGTCTCTCGAGCGTGTAGCTCGATGGGATTTGGATTTTTTGAGGTGCAGCATGTCCCTTAATTCCGGGTTGGACATGGCCTTATACATCAGACACAGGTCACCTCTGAGCAGGCGGTATGCCACTGAGTAGAGCTGGAGTTTCTTTAACCGGGCAGCATATGGCATCTGTTTGAGCCCTTTGATCCTCTTGGTGAGGTACTTTTGGGGTCTTTCCAGTTGCTGCAGGTGTTTGGTAAGGTACATCCCAAAAGGGGCATTGTACTCAATTATGGGCCTGATGAGGGATGAGTAAAGAGGCACGATGACCTCCCCTAATCTAGATGTGAATCCCTTCATGATTAGGTGGGCTATATAAAATGTTTTTCTAACCACTTTGGCCACGTGGTTGTCAAATGAGAGATTGCTATCAACTTGGGTCCCCAGGTCCCTAATTACGTCTTCTCTACTTAATGAATTACCACCTATGTGGTAATTTGTGGGCACTTTGTTTTTGCCAAAGGGGATGACTATACACTTTTTGGCGTTTAGCTTGAGGCCATGGCTCTGGCACCAGTTGTCTGTTTCTATGAGGCCCTTTTGGAGGATGCTTGTGTCGGCTGGACAGTCGATTATGGCACCCAGTTTGCAGTCATCTGCGAACTTGGTCAGCCACAGTCCTTCCGTGTTGGCCTGTACCTCCGAGAAATATATACCAAACAAGAGAGGTCCCAGGACTGAGCCTTGTGGGACGCCACTTGTAACTGGTTTGGAGTCTGACATGGCTCCAGCAATTCTAACCATGTGGGTTCTGTCCTTAAGCCAGTTTGCAATCCATCTAGTGACATAGGGGTTTATATTTAAGCTGGTGAGCTTATCTATAATGCCCGAGTGTGGTATTGTATCGAAGGCTTTTGCGAGGTCCAGATAGGCTGTGTGGACCACCTTCCCTTTGTCAATGGCCTTGGTGACTGTTTCAAAGAAGTCAACCAGGTTTAAAAGGCAGGATCTGCCCTTAACAAAGCCAAACTGGGTAGGATCCAGTGTCTGTAGGTCCCCAATATCTTTATTTATGAGGTCCATGATGATCCTTTCCATAGCTTTGCAGACCAAGCTAGTCAGGCTTATGGGGCGATAGTTTCCAGGGTCCGTTGAGGCACCACCTTTGTAGAGAGGGACCACTGTTGCTGTATGCCACTCTTTGGGTACATATCCTGTAGTAAGGCTGAGATTGAACAGTAGTTTTATGTTTGGGTTTAGCATGCCACATACTTACAGGTGACCTATGCCTGACATACAAGACCATGTCCAATCAGGATTTGGTGGACATGCTCCACTGCAAGCAATCCAAATCCACCAGAACCATGGGAGCTGAGGATTTGAACCTCAGCACATACATGTATAGGACATGCTGGAGGGACAGAGTCATAACTCAGAGGCTTCTCACACTCTAGCAGAGTATCCCAGTTCATGTTAGACAGAGTCCCTCACTGACTCTCTTCAAGAGAAGTCTGGACAACTGGATGTGGGATTGTAGGTTTACCCCAGGGTCCTCCTGTGTCACTACTAGACAGAGGCACAGTCAAGGTATTCAATTATGTACGGGGTCATAATGTGTCACTACTAAGTGAGAGGCACAATATTCGAATCTATTCTGTACACTTATTACCACTATAAGGGGTGGCAATAGCCACATCACTATGGCTAGGCTTATAAATGCACTAGGGCAGATAGCCTAGTAGTAAACTATGAAACTATGAAACTATGGTGTATGTGTAGGTATTGTCAGTCGAGCAATATAATGTGGTTTGGGGGGCTTGATATCTTCCTGTCTTCCGACAGTTTTTTGTCTATTCCTTCTAGCATGTCAAGGGATCAGTTGCTAGTGTCCTCTCCTGCTCAGCTGGTGAACCTGGGTATATTGAGGCAATGTTACAATTGCCTCATATACACAGACAACCCTCTCCTTCTCCCACAAAACACAAATACATGCAAGAGATGCAACTATCTAGCCAAACTGGAGGCTGAGCTCTCTCAACATAGGACTGGCAAGACCAGAGAGGAGGGGAAGGTAACCACACACACCACAAACCCAGTCTCACATAGCACTATCACGACTTCAAATCATACACATAAACACACAAAGACATACTCGGAGGCTCTGATCACAGATCTACCATAACAGCAGAGGCCACCAAAGCGGACACCCAAACAACTGCCTCCACACGGCACAGCACATGCAAGACATAGACCACAGAGTCAGTGTGCCAAACATTCACAGCCCTTAAGGCCAAACACAATGCCAGACACACTTGTCATAGGTGACTCCATAGTCAGACACACTGACATCCCACTCACCAGATTGGGTAAGGAGAAGGTCACAGTAAGCTGCCTATCGGGTGCTGGAATCCACCACATAATGCAAGCACTCAGGTCACTCAACTGCAAGTACAAGTATGACTCTGTCATTGTCCATGCTGGTGTGAGCAACCTGAGATGTACCTCCCTGGACTACATGAATAGAGACATAGAGGAGCTCTCTGATTATGTAGCCCAGGCAGGTATGACCCTGACCTTGAGCAGTATCCTACCTTCACCTGGAATGATGCCACAATACAGAGACAAGATGTTCAGCTGTAATAATTGGCTTGATCTATGGTGTCATTCAAAGGGGATCCACTGTCCGTCTGCCTGGGATGACATGCTGGACAAGCCACGCTGATTCACAGGGGACGGCTTGCACCTGTCACCCCTGGGCTTCTGGAATTTGGCTAAGGCTCTTGCCACCCCCATTGTGCCTTTTTTAGGCAAGGCTTAGATTCTAAACCTACCACCCGAGAACACAAAGAAGGAAATAAACTGAGGGTAATGCTGCTCAATGCCAGACGTCTCAACCTCAAGATGCACGCACTCAAAGCCCTTCTCAGTATGGAGAACATCGATGTCTGTGCTGTGACTCTAACCTGGTTCAAGGCTCCTGACAGCACCCTGGCAGTATCAGGTGTTACCTCATATCATGCGTACCGGCCCTAAATCCAGACAGCACCAAGAAAGGAGGGTGGGTGTCCATATTCATCGGGGACACCCTCACCTCAAGGTTGGTGGCAACACACGATGCATCGGAGACCATCCAGGTGCAATTAACCATAGGCAAGGCTGCTCGGCAGTTTGTAGCAGGTTACAGGCCACCCTCACAAACTCAGGAACCTCACACAGCTTTCATGACAACACTGGAGGGGATAAATGTATCTCCAAACACCATCATACTGGGTGATTTCAACTATCCAAATATAGACTGGGATCACTACTCATGCCCCAACACTCTAGGCCAAAGGTTCATAGAGTTCGTAACCTCAGATGCCATGGAACAACTAGTCACCATCCCCACAAGGGGGGACGACATACTAGATCACATCATCACGAACATGGGGTCACAATGTTCAACACCAGAGGTATACCCATCATTGGTGATATCAGATCATAAACTAATCTCACTGGAAGTCCACATCCCGCCCCCACCCCAGATATAAAAGACCACAGTGAGGAACTTCTCGAAAGCCGACTTCACACTTCTAATGACTGGTGTGGTCTCTTTCAAGGCCCCCAAGCCAGCGGAAACCATTACCCATGCCACTGAATCACTTAGAAATGCCTTCTACCAGCACCTCTAGGACTGCATGGATCAGGCAATCCCAAACATAACAGAGACTCTTTGTACCAAAGGCAAGCATGCGGTCTGGTGGACCCCAGCCATAGACGAGCTCTACATCAGAAGGAAGGAGCTACTACAAGATAGAGCAAAATCCATAGGAGGGAAGACACCCCTGCTCATTATAAGTGAAGAACTGAGATCTCCCATATCATCATCCAGGGCAAATTCCGAGAGAATACCCGCTAAGGACTCAAAAGACAATCATAAGGCCTTTGTTAGCTATGTTGGAAACCTGGGTGGAGACTCCCAGATATGCTCAGAATTAGTTCATAATGATGTAAATATCACTGAACCTACAGACATTGCCAACATACTGGCCGACAGGTGCAGTGCAGATTCCCCCCCCCCCAAAGGGAGGGATATCTATACCAGGGGATTGTAGCCCTACGAACATCTCAAATGCTCAGGTGAGAACTGCTCTATCCAAGGCGGGAAACACAGCATCCATGGGGAAAGATGGTGTCCCCGGTGGTGTTCTCTATGAACTCAGTGAGGAATTAAACCCGCAGTTAGGGCAGCTGTTTAATCTTAGCCTCACCTCAGGTTACGTACCCAAGGAGTGGCGTATGGCAACGGTGGTCCCACTTCACAAAGGAGGTGCCTCCACCAACCCCGGAAACTACCATCCCATCAGCTTGACAAGCCTGGTCTGCAAAGCTATGGGGAGGATGATGATGGAACTCATAAATTAAGACATAGGGGACTTGCGGACTTTGGATCAAACCCAGTTTGGTTTTGTCAAGGGCGATCATGCCTTTTAAACTTGGTTGACTTTTTCAAAACAGTCACCAAGGCCATTGGCGAGGGCAAGGCAGTCCACACAGCCTACCTTGACCTGGCAAAGGCTTTCGATACAATGCCCCACTCAGGTATCATTGACAAACTCACCAGCTTAAATGTGAACCCATACGTCACAAGATGGGTTGCAAACTGGTAAGTGACAGAACCCACAGGGTCAGGGTTGCTGGCGCCATGTCACACTCCAAGCCTGTCACAAGTGGTGTCCCACAGGGCTCAGTCCTGGGCCCACTTTTGTTTGGCATCTACTTTTCAGAGGTACAAGCAAACACAGGAGGATTATGGCTGACAAAGTTTGCAGATGACTGCTAACTGGGAACCATAGTTGAAAACCCATCTGACACAGACATCCTTCAGACGGGTCTCATAGGAACAGATACCTGGTGCCAGAGCCATGGACTAAAGTTAAACGCTAAACAATGCATAGTCATACCCTTTGGGAGGAACAGGGTTACCCCTAGTTCCCATATAGGTGTTAATCCTCTAAGCACAGGAGAGGTTATCAGGGATCTGGGCACCCAGGTTGACAGTAGACTTTCGTTTGACACTCACATTGCCAAAGTAGTTGGGAAGACCTTCTACATTGCCCACCTGATCATGCAGGGATTCACATCTAGATCAAGGGAGGTCACTGTTCCCCTGTACTCATCACTCATCAGACCAATGATTGCGTACAATGCCCCATTCGGAATGTACCTGACCCGACACCTGCAGCAATTGGACAGGCCCCAGACATTCCTCACCAGAAGGATAAGGGTCTGAGATGTGTCTTCTGCTGCCCGACTGAAGGACCTCCAGCTCTATTCAGTCGCTTACCATCTGCTCAGAGGTGGCCTGTGCCTAACATACAAGGCCATTTCCAACCCGGACGTAATGAACATGCTTCACCTCAGAACCTTTAAATCCATCAGATCTACAAGGGCAAGAGACTTAAACCTCAACACGGCTATTCAAAGGGTGTGCTGGAGGGACAGATTCATCACCCAGAGACTCCCTATGCTGTGGAACAACATTCTGGTACATGTGAGGCTGGGCACCTCGCTGGCTTTGTTCAAGGGAAATCATGACCAATGAATGGGAGATCGCAGGTATACCCCAGGGATAACATCAGTGTCACTGCTTGACAGAGGCACAGCAAAGTAATGGGCATATTATCCTTCAAACTGAAGGGGTGGCAGAAGCCACACAACGCGGGGCTAGGCTTATATATGCCCTAGGGCAGATAGCCTAGTATGAACCTATCAACCTATGAACATAGGCCTGGTGCGGTTCCTGCTATTGGGACAGTGGTCTGCAGCAAGCTATATAGTAGTAGGCAGTTTTAGCAATTGGTATTTGACCATGGCTAATCCATGTTGCTTCTTGTTGTGGTACCAACATGGGGGTGTGGTTATCCATGACATTTATTGCTAGTCACCCTCGTTTTGTAGCTTGTTCCATGTTTTTGCACATGTACATCACTGTATGAGGTGTGACCTGGTAGTGTTAGGGTGCTGATGTGGGCTTTGACCCAGTTGTCTATTACAGAACTGATATCTACATCCTCTATACTGTGTGCGTTTACACTGCATGCATCTTGCTGTTCATACTTCTGGCATTGGGTAGCATTACATCTAGGTTCCTATCCCTTGTGGTACCTATGAATGTGGGTTTGTGTTTTTGTGGTTTGTGATTGGTGAGGGTGGATGTTAGTCAGGGTCCTCAGGTGTGCATATGGTACATGGTGTTACATTACTTCACACATGGCATTCATGCCTCGGGTGGTGCTGCAGGGCTGCCTCTGTCGGATGCACATACTACACTTCCTGTACATGTTTGGAAGCAGGTTGTGTCATGTTAGGCATCCCTGTTACTATATGAGTGAGTCAGAGCGGGTATCAGTCCCAGTGTTCCTACTGACCAAGTGTATGTGCTATGGGTTGCCTCTTTGCCAAGGCCAGGGCATACTGGGCACGCCTCCTTCTGCCTACTGGGGCAAGGTCAGGTTGTTCCTCCTCCGAGTCACCCTCTGCCTGTGGTGGCCTTGGCAATGGTGGGGGTATGTTTGGCCCAGCCCTATGCTGGTCCTGCTGCAGCTGTTTCCGCAGGATCATATTATGTAGCATAGCACATATCATGATCATTTGGGTACATGTAGTTGGTGTGTACTGCAAGGCTCCACCAGATGTGTCCAGACACCGGAACTGTGACTTGAGCAGCCCAAACACATGCTCTATGACATTAAGTGTTTGTGCGTGTGCCTCATTATGGCATTCATGTTCAGGTGTGTGTGCATTTCTGATGGGTGTCATCAGCCACGGCTCAAGTGCATAACCTGCATCCCCCACTAGGTGTCCGTGTGGGAAGTCCCCACTGGCAAATGATTGGTACAGCTGCGTCAGATGCCAGATATGGGAATCATGGTAGCTCCCAGGGCAGCCAGCACACACATTCATTATTATGCCCTGGGCATCACACACGACCTGGCAGTTGATGGAGGGGGGTATCCCTTGCGGTTCATGTAGGCTCTACCCCGCTCACCGGCTGGTGCTTTGATGCGTATGTGCGTGCAGTCTATTGCACCCAATACCTCAGGGTATCCCGCTATTTGCTGGAAGAGATGCATATTGCTGGCCACAACCTCACGGGCATTGGGGAAATATACATGATCACTGACATGTGCTGACATGGCATCCAGGAACTGGTGCAGTACCCTGGAGGCTGATGCCTGTGATATCCCCATCATATCACCAGTTGGTCTCTGGAAGGTACCTGTTGCTAGTATTCTTAGGCCAACACATACCTTGGTTTCCACTGGGATGGGTTCCCCTCTGTTGGTTCTGTGTGTGAGGCGTGGCCTGCACAGCTCAACAATTTGCTGCAGAAGGTCTCTGTCCACTCTGTAGCGCTCTACTATCTCCAGCTCATGTAACCCATGGTAGGTGACCCTGGGCCTGTATACTCTTCTCCTTCTCCTCACTCTGGGTTGTCTGTCGGCATCTGCATTGTCACCACCCTCAGCAATTCGCCTATGCCTGATTATAACAGCTATGGCAGCCCCTAGCATTTCTGCTCTGAGTTCAGCTTTTTTCAGTTTTCAATTATGATAGCTTTGTTTCTTGCAGTATCTCTTGTGAGAAACAGCCTGCACTGCTGTTTGCAGTGTTTTAAGTGCTGGGTTGGGCTTCTAGTCTGCCTGTGTAATTGCCTGCTTCTAATTGTTTCCACCAATTAACTCCAGCAGTATCCTCTGGCAGTTTCCCTGCATTTTAGGTGTTTCCTGTTTCCTCTCTGTTTCCTCAAGGGGAGCAATGTGCACACCAGCTTAAGCACGCTCACAGTTACTTAAACGCGCGCACATGTCCTTACACGGTGTTTAACGCACGCACACATCCTTACACGGTGTGAACTTGGCTGATTCACGGTAAAACACGCGCACACTGACTTACACACGTGCACGCCCGCGCAAACCGTTGTAAACAGTTTGCAACACGCTCCCACATGTTAACCCTGCCTTACACGCGCGCATGCACGTATATCAAGAAAATTTGAGAGTAGGTATAGTGTGCACCCTCTGTTTCTTGACTTTTCTAGTGTTCTGTTGGGACACACCTCTCTCCCTGATGTCTGTCTGTCATCTGTCCCCTTACATTGCCCTCCAATCTGATACATTAATTTCTATCATTCCCCCTGTGATGTCATCTACCTCTTACTCTGTTCCTCCCCCTTCTGTAACTCTTACACTACTCAGAAAGTGCTCATTACCTATGTGGCAGTGTGATTCAGTATTGTAACCCCCTCATTTACATATAATTGCCTAGTAATGCTTAGTTTCATATCTTACACGGAGCTTCCCCCCCTTGACAACCACTACACGGAGGCCATATTGTTTTTGGTCTGCTAGTCCCTCCATTGACATTCCATGTAATACATAAATCCCACAATTGTGGGCTTATAAGCTTCGGTTTTCAGTTTTAGGTAGCGCACCCCGTTTGCGCGGGTGTGCGCTGCAGTTACACATCATAATGCCACGAAAAAAAAAAAGTTATATAAAATATTTTTGCAACACTTTTTCATGCCAATGGCCACATATTTGGCCATTGGCATGCTTAATGAAACATATGCACCCTTTATTTGGAGCTGACATAGCTCCGTTTTCAATTTTGCAGAAATGTACTCAGTTGTCAGCTGAGTACATTTCTGCAGCTAACACGTCCGTTACACGGACTGCTTTGGGCTTCTTGGATCGCTCAGATACCTCATTTGCATATCTTTCAGCTGCAGATGAGGTATTGAGCATTTCCATGCCCAGTCCGTGTATGGGACGTGTTAGCTGTCTCTTACACGGAGGTTTGGGCTGTTCCTGAATCGGGAGGCTTACACTACTCTTAAACTCCGTGTAAGCCTTCCCGAATCTGGCCCAATGTGTTTCAGCCACTTACATTCACAATAAACCTGCTTTTTAACAAAAACAAATAGAGTAAAATCCTAGTACTTTCTGGTCTATTGGGATTTCTTTGGATGGTATTTTTCCAAGAAGGTAGAAGATCTTCCCATATAGAAAACTGGCCTGATATATTTTGCACTAAAAAAGAACTTGCAAAAAGTATTGGACCTCTTGGTTGGCTCTTGATGGGACATGATGAGTTCTGAAAGGAACACTGTATCGTCTGGATATCAGCATCCTTATCATCTTGTCTATTGTGATCAATTCCTAGGATGGCAGGTGGAGAAAGAGATGACCCCTACTGCTCCAAGGCTGGGACAGTCAGGAAAGGCCTCATGACTGCCAAACTGCAGTCTTCCCATGGGTGGCCCTTGCTTCATGATGACTACTTAGGACCCACACTGTTCAGTTCTTGGCTCTACTGGAAGTTGCCCCGCTTACTTTCACCTAACTTGCTGTTGGTTCTACTATTGTCTACTGTACTTAATCCACACCTGGCTCCAGTTCCTCTGTATCCCCAAAAAAGAAGAACCGAAGCAGCTGAAATTGTAAGCACATTATTATAAGGGCCTTGCCCAATTTCATCATATGTTTTAAGTGTGTCTTCATTTCAGAACTAAAACTACAGGGACCCTGGAAGTCCATCACATGGAGGAACATACAAGTAGATGGCAATGCCAGATCCCATTGCCCTTGCTTTTTCTTCTTTTTTAATTTCTCCAAATCTTCTGGGTTTCTAATACCATGATGGGAATGGATCCCATTCCTAAGTTCATGAAATTAGTATTGCTTCAATCTTTGTCGTCAGCCAGAAGTGCTCTTCACAGCACCCGCAATGTGCCTAGTAATAACTCCTTCTGCAGTTCGTATGGAGTTACATGGACTGGTAACATTTCCAAGTACGATTGTAGATTCCTTTTTATAAGACCCGTTGCTTCTACTACTATTGGAACTGTCTGGGTATCTTTCTTTACATTGCTCTGGTTTCTGCTTGCAGATCCTGATATTTATGACTTTGTGTCTCTCTCTAAGCAAGACACTGTGCTCACTGGGTGTGGCAATTTCAATGATCAATGCTACTCTTGTCTTCTATTCTTGGACCACTATATCCGGTTTTCTAGCATCTATCTTTTGAACTGTTGGTAATGGATGATCCCATGCGATGCAGACGTCTTCATTTTCTATGATGCTTTGTGACTCATGTTTCCAGTGTTTTTTCGGCCACTTCAATACCATAATGTTTGCACAATCCCCAGTGCAACCGTCTCCCCACATTATTATGTCTTTCAGTATACAGTCCTTCTGCCATTAATATGTCGCAACTAGCAGAGAGGTGTGCAACTGTTTCCAATTCAGTTTTAAAAAACCTACATTTGTCTGTTTCTCCCACAAGCTTAATGGACTTTCTAAACCAACATGTACGTAGCCCACTATCTTGGGCCACCAATATTAACCTTTCATCTCTTGGCTTGAATTTGCCTCTTACTAACCATTCCTGTGTTTGTTCCTCATCAACATGAGGTTTTTCCAGAAGTTTTCTATACTTGTAACTATATTTATGCTTTTTCCACATTTCTTGCCTTTTCATCTGATCCTTCACCTTATATTCTTTTGTTTTGTTTTTTTTTTTTTGGCACATTCAGTTGCTGTCTGATTTTTATCGACATCTGGTTTGATTTCCATTCCTGCTTGATGCTAATAAGCTTCTGCTAGATTAAGAAGAGAAGTTATCTTAGATTTATTCTCCTCATGTTTCAAAACTTTCACTACGTTTGGGTCTTGGGAGGTCAGCAGATGTGTGGAGTCCCACGAATGAAGATCTATACATATAATCAATGGGAATATATAATCGTGGTCTGCACTGATTTTTATAAATCATTTGGTGAGCATGAAGCAGCCTTCTTGTTTTCCTATCTAATCTAGCCAACACATTTTGGGGCCACTCAAGCACTCCAAAACTGTAAGTTAGGACAGGGAGAGCAAGTTGGTTTATAGCTTGGATTTTATTCCAAGATGTCAGTGCTGTTTTCAGGATTAATTTAAGTCTTCTGCAGTATTCCTAAATTTTATTCGCATTTGTTCATGTTTTATTTTTGATCCTTTATCAATTCCCAAATATTTATACACGCCTTCTTGCTCAAGTTCTTTTATATCACTTTCTTGTCCCAAACTGATGTTTTCTTGCTTTAAAGGTTATTTTTCACATTTATCATGACTCATGACCAAATGACATTCTTATATCATCTGAAAAAGTTTTGACAACTTGCAGTTGTGCTTTCAGTTCCTCATCTGATAAACTATACAGTTTTAAATCATCAACAAAGAGAAGGTGGGAAGTCTTTACACTTTGTTGTTTTCTAGGAGCCAGATTATAGCCATTGTCTAAGCTGTTAAGTAAACAGCTTAATGGATTAAGGGAAGGCAGAATAGTAATGGTCACACAGTCACCCTGGAATACCTCCCTTTGAATTTTTATCCCTGGGATTACAATTATTCCTTTATCATAGCTTAATTGCAAAGTGGTCTACCACTGTTTCATGGTCACTGTAATGTGGTCGATCGGTGTGGGGTGTATCTTATACATTTTAAACACACTTTTATCCATGAATGAGGGATACTATCAAATGCTTTTTTGTAGTCAATCCATGCCATGCTTAGGTTCTTCCCCTTTTTACAGTTCTCCACTATGGCTTTATTTAACATTTAGTATTACTATGAAGATGCATCGTAAGGCTGGTTATGCTGGAGGCAGCCAATGACTAGGAAAGGTGTATGCCTTAAATCTCTTATGTTTAGTTTTTGATGCATTCATGACAAAGGGCGATACTGCCAGCACAGCTATCTAGAATTTTGTAAATAAATATATGTCATTGGTGAATACTGCAATTATTTATGCAAGATGCTTGTGTTACAAATGTATTAGAACTGTATGTCATGTATATATCAGACTGCTCTGTACAGGTGTCTGTGCTGAGAAGATATTTTGTAGAGTGCTTGTGTTTGAAATGTAACCATATTGTGCCCTACAGGGAAAAAAACAGATATGTACATGCACTATTGTAACTGTTTAAATTTATATTTTAACAGTGGAAACTGGAATACAGGAAGTTATCTTCAGAAAAATAACTGAAATTAAATTACTTTATGGCCAGACCACAAAAAGATGGTATATTTCCATTTCAGTGCAGTAGAAGACATAATGTCTGTACTAGGGAATCATTCTGTATTGTCTTTAAGGTGAAATAATTACTAGTCTTGAAATGTAGAGGAATGTAATTGTTCTAAGACTTTCAGTATGTGTATTTTTTCAGGTAGATGGTAAATACTGCTAGTTTCCAGCAGTTGGGGTTTCACCTGGGATGGAGTCATATGACAAGAAATGACACCATTCTGCAAGCTATCCCAGCAGTAATATTTGAGATATTAATTTGAGGAGTCTCTTAGAGAGACACAAATCTGTATTCTGTCTTGGGCTTGACAACATCCATTCACATCACATCTGCCTTGCTCTTAATTAAGTAAGGTAACTAGGGTATAGTAATTCCCTTAGATTCAATCAGGAATATAGCAAAGCTTAGTTTATATGCTTTTATTTATCTAGGACTGTCCTGCAATGCTGTTTTAAATATTTCCTGTCATTTTGAACTCTGTCACAGTGAATATATATTTAGTATTGACTTGTTATTTTAGTATTTACTATTAAATGCATTTAATTTTTTCATTGTGGCTGATCTTTATAGAGACATTTTAGTTCTGAGAGTACTTGCATTTCTATTTGGTGACATTGTGTGGGCCACTCCTAACAGACAAGTTTTTGTTAGACTACCATTTGTATTAATATTAATATTACACAGTAAGATGGGACAGCCTTTGTTAAGGGCCTTAAAGTAGCCGATAATAAGTTGGCTGGTGGCACTGATAACTACTGTACAGTCTCGGCAAAGGGGGGACACAGCTGGTAAACCTGTGCCAGCCTATCCCAGGTGTGTGCTTGTGTGTGTGTGTGTGTATCTCTGTGTAAATCAAACCTCAGAGTGTGTGTGTGTGTGTCAGCTACTTGGGCAGGGACATGAAGCACTGATTGGACAGAGAGGGTGCTGGAGGTCTTGGCTTGACCACTCAGCTGAGATCAACTCTCTAGCTGTGCCAGTGGGGAGTTTTATTGGGGAGCTGGAGAAACCAGCCCTGGAATTACTGTGGTCTCTGTGTGCTCTTAAGGGAAACTGCACTTGATGCAGAGAGCTGTATCTGGAAATACTGTGTGTGTACCTGTTATCCTCCCAGTGTACGTCCCCCACTGTTGCCAGTGGTGAGGATTGCAGCTCATTGATTACTGGTCCAGTGGTGGGTCATCACATTAGCTGGCAGTGGTTGGATCACCAGATCACATATTGGGATTTAGTCGCAAGGATATAGAACTCCTGTAGCCTGTAAATAGTGGTCACTAAAGAAGCTGTTTGTACTCTCAAGCAAACACACAGTGAACATTCAGAATTTCATATCACAACAGTTTTATTTATTTATTTTTGTTAGCTTAGTCAGGGAGAGCAGGAAAGGATGTCAGCAGAGGATTATGGCAAGTTGACAAGGAACCACTTGGCTGAGATGTGCCAAGTCAAAGGACTGGGGCATGCCAGCCTGACTAAAAGAGAAATGACTGAAGCCTTAACCACAGCTAAACCACGGACCAGCAAGCAGGACGACAACCAGACTGGCCTTGAGGATGTACAACTCTCAGAAAATGGACAGTTCAACTCTGCCTCAGAGGATTTAAAAATCTGTCTGGAGTTGAAGAGACTTCAACTGGAGGCCAAATGTTTGGAACTAGAATCAGCAGGGAGACTGCAGTAGGAGAAACAAATGGAATTAGAAGCAGTAGAGACACCAAGACACCTGGAAGCTGAAGAAAGTGAGAGGAAGAGGCAACATGAAAAGGAGATACTGACTTTGCCAGGGTCATGGAGAAGGGAGTAACCGAACCCCTGAAGCACTAAAGGTTAGTAAAGTTCTTCCACAATTTACAGAGGTGATAATTTTGATACGTTTATTTATATGTTTGAAAGGGTATGTAAACAGAATAATGCTGACCAAGGGCACTGGGTATGGTTTTACCCCCATACTCCATGGTAAAGCAGTAATGCTGTTTCTACATTGCCTGAAACTGACTGCTTAAATTATAATACAGTTAAAATTTGCTTATTAGAGTGTTTTAAGTTAACACCTGAAGCTTACAGAAAAAACCTTTGTGAACACAGACGCAAGGCAGATGAAACTGTGCGTGAATATATTGCTGAGTTAAGCACTTATTTTCATAGATGGGTGAGTGTGTGTCAGGTCATCACTTCTGAAGGGCTGGCAGACATTTTGGTGAGGGAAACAAGCCCTTAGCACTTTGCTTGAGAACATGAGAATCTGGCTGGCAGACAGACAATGTAACACCGCAGATGAGTTAGTGTTAGAAAAATGTGTAATAGTAATATGCATGCTTAGTGCATTCGAGGTTTAAAAGGGTTAATACATTTATTCTGTTCACACTGCATGAATCCACACAGCTATTAGAAACTTAAGAAGAAGCATTTCATTTCTGCTAATGTCATGAAAATAAGCATTTAATTTCTGCTAATGTCATGAAAATAACAAGAGACATTTAATTTCTGCTAATGTCATGAAACTTAACAAAGGGATATTCATTTCTGCTTATGCCATAAGAAAACATGCAGCTGCTAGAAGCTATTGATAAAGAAAACAATAAATGCTTGAAAGTTTAAACCGTAGTCAGCATTACTTGTACCAAAGCTAGAAATGTACCTTGATTCTAGACAAAATGTAACATGTATTAGAACAGTACAACTGAAGAATTGAAAAGTTGAAATGGACTAAAATATGCCCAAGGCCAGGTTGTTTTTCTCAAAATGTTTTGCAAAATAGCAGATAATTTAACTTGGTCAGCAATAAGTCTAGCAACATTTTCTGTAGAACACACAGAAAGCTGTGTCTAACTACGTCAGCAATAGAATAGTAACATTTTCTGTGTGACAGGAAGAGAACTGTATAAGAACAACATACTAATCACCAGTGATTCAGACAAATCTTCTGTCTACATGCTTTGTCTCCTTACTGCAAGTAATAAAGGGTGACTTGCTTGAACCTAACGTGAATTGGTCTTTGAAGTTTTTTCCTTTGACAGATTGGTCCTTCGGACCGGAACCCTCTCTTCACCTTGGATCAGACAGGCCAGGTGGTTGAAACCGTACGGGGAAGAAACCAAATTGGATTCTTCTTATCTGAAAAGTCCTCCGAATGAATTGTCATTCAAAAGAGGCCAGCCACTTTCTGATCTGCGACTGAAGGACGGGTCTCCGCGAATTGGTAATCAATCACGTGGGCTCAGGTAAGGTGAATCTACTTTTTTTCTGTTTTAGATCAGGGACTAGATATGTATTGTTTTTGTTAGACTGTATTTTTCTTACAAGTCAGGGACAAAAAAGATTACTGTCTTGTCATAGATCAGGAGAAACAGAATAAGTAGGCAGTCATTCTGAAGAGACTATAACAAAATCCGTGGTACCACATTAAAAAATTAAGAAAAGTTACATAACGATCAAACGGTAGAACAAAATGGGTAATAACTGCACAAAAAGACTCCAAAATTCGCCATTAACAGAAGACGCAAAATACATGCAGTCGCAGCGCACCGACAATATTAAATATTATTCAAAATGGGTTAATAGGTATGACTTTGATGGAAAATTAGAAAAATCCTCGCTTATCAAACTTGTCAAACAGCTCAAAGCTGATTCCAAAGGTCGGGTAAAAAAAGCAACGTCGATTAGGAATTCCTCAGGCACACAGGTGGATTGAGGAAGTAAACCGTAGGGAACAAAAGAAGAAAAATTCAAAAGCAATGTTTTTAGATAAGGAGGATAATTACTTAGTAATAGCATCAGCACCTCCGCCTCCCTTACCGGAATATGAAGCAAGTGAACAGGTTAGTCCACCCTCACGATATCCTGTGGTCACTGAAGATAGAGATATTATGAAAATAAAACTGACTAAAATTAGAGATCCCATCGAGACCAGGTCCCAAACAAAGGCAGGTAACTCAGATGAAGGCATTGAGTTATGGCAAATGGTTAAGAATTCATGATCTATAAGTGAAGAAGAAGAAATATGCCCACTTATAGAAGTACCCAACCCTCTGGCAGGTCAGAACAATCAGGACCCAACTATTTTAGTGTATAGACCTTGGACTCCGGAGGATATCCGGAAAGCCACTGAGGGAATTCCCCATCCAAAGGTTAATTTTAGAAAATTCTCAGAAGATTTACAAGGAATGAGGCTGAGTTATAACTTAAACAGAGAAGAGGTAGAAAAGGTAGTTAGACAAATTGTAGGGCCAGATTGGTATATGATTAGTGGGAACTGGAATCCCCGTGACGTTGCACAAAGACCCCTCCCACATAGCAGCGCAAAATTAGACACCAGAGTAAAAGGTCTTACAGACCGCATCTCTGAAAAATGGAAACCTAGGACAGACTGGACTTGCATTAATTAATGCATTCAACAAGAAGGTGAAACAATTGACCAGTATTATGCCAGATTGTTAGAGTGTTTGAATAACCACTGTGGAATGCAGGTTCCTGAAGATCAAACACAAAATTCCCCATATGAACAGCAGTTAAAGAATGCATTTTTAAAGGGCAGTATTGCACCTATAAGCAGTTTTATTACAAAACACATGGTAGATCATCATATACGCAGGTTACAATCATTACTTGAATATGCTAGGCATGCCGAAAGGCATTTTAATAGCAAAAAGAAAAAGAAAGCTCAAGTATTTTCTGTAGAAGATGGAGCAAAAGTTTACGTAGTACAGTCCGGGGAAAAAGGGCAAGACAAATGCACAGGGAAAGAAACAATCTAATCAATGATCAGAGGACTTTGAAGGGCGAAAGAAAAGGGAGAATGTTTTAAATGTGGTAAAAAGGGACATTTGGCAAGGGATTTCAAGAAAAACACGAAGGCAACAATGGAAGACAAGGAGGGTGAGGACTGACTATATGGTAGTCAGGAATCACTAGAAGGGGCTAGCAAAGAAGGGACAAATGAGAATGTGAGAGAGGGAGTAGAGGAAGTGCAGGAAGTTAGTGACAATGAAGAAAATGAAATATTAGACCTAGCTTTGTTGAGCTTAGAACTCTATTTAGCAGACAAAACCAGAAGTTACACTCTTGGTAGAAGGAAAAGAGGTCAAATTTGTGTGTGATTCAGGGGCATCACGGACCCTGATACACCCCTCCAAACTACCAGAAAACAGAGTCACCTGATTACATACTGGTCAAAGCAGCTAATGGACAGCTGTATCGGGAGCCTCTCTCCCGTAACATTGCAATAACTGATCCAGTTTCAGGATTGACACAAAAAAGGAAAATTGTTGTTTCTGCAAAATGCCCAGTAAACCTCTTGGGCAGAGACCTCATGCAGCTATTTGGTATAGCAGTAGTCCCAACCATGCAGGGTATGGAAGCACAACAACAAATTGATACCTTTGCAGTGCAATCAGAGGGTGAAATGTTTTATTGGTACAGCCAGGACTTGGTTACGACTGGTCCAGGGACTGTAACCGAAGAGTTAATGAATGTAGCCATCAGCAAGTTCCCTTCCCTTGACACTGATAAGCAACAACTGTTGCACTGTACCCTGTATTATTGTAATACACCAGGACCTGATAAGGAATATGAGCAAGAATTATTTAAGAATCATGCAAACAGATTGATATTGCGTAACCTGTACTGGGACATACAAGGGAACAGTGTTGCCAGCTGTTCATTGCCCCAGGAGTTCTTTGCACTTTATAAATCTAATCGATTACCACATGTTAGCTTAACCAAAAATAGAAATATAGAATGGGCAGACCTAGGAGAAAAAGTCACAAGATGGGAGAAACAGACAAAACTAGAACTGTCAGAATAGGGAATACAAATACAGAAGTTGAATTGGAAAACTCTGACCAACCCAGCTGTGCACTTACAGTCTGGTGAGGACAGCTGATTGACACTCCTGTTAAAGGAGGAAGAAAATGCCTTATGAAATATACCAGAGACCCTCTGGTCAACAGGAAAATGAGATGTAGGACTCATTCGTACAGCGGGACCAGTTACTATCACACCAAAGTCAGCATTCAGACCACAAAAAAGACAGTATCCCTTAAGAAAAGATGCAGAGGCAGGGATAAAGCCTATTATAGCAGCCTTACTTAAAGGAGGGATACTAGTAGAATTTCTCGATTCACCATGTAACACACCCTTATTTCCAGTCAAAAAGGCAAATGGAGAATGGCGTATGGTCCAAGATTTCCAAGCTGTAAATGATGCAGTAATACCAAGGGCACCTACGGTGCCAGACCCACACACCCTGTTGAATGATCTAAAACCTCAACAGAAGTATTTTTCCATGGTAGACATCAGTAATGCGTTCTTTTCGATACCGATACACCCTGATAGCCAGTACTGGTTTGCATTCACATTTTCAGGGGAAAAGGTATACATATACGCGACTACCACAGGGATATTGTGAAAGTGCAACAATATTCTTACAAGAAATGGCAAGCAACTTGGTGGGATTCACCCCACCAAGAGGCAATCAGATTTTACTTTATGTTGATGACATCTTGCTGGCAGCCCCCACCAAGCAGGATTGTAGAGAAGATACCATACCACTATGATTTTTAGCCACTGAAGGACATAAGGTAAATAAAAGTAAACTACAGCTTTGGAAAAAAACAAGTCAAATACCTAGGATAGGTAATATCCAAGGAAGGTACAACATTAGATGAGGACAGAAAAATAGCAATTTTGCAAGCACCAAAACCCACTACCAAGAAGGAAATTATGTACTTCCTGGGTGCAACTAATTTTTGCCGGGGCTGGATTCCAAACTATGCTTTGGAATCTGCACCTCTGACTGACCTTATATATAAGAAGCCTATGGCAGCGCAGGATTTGTTACAATGGACACCAGAGGCAGAATCTGCTTTCTGCAAACTGAAGCAGTTAATAGCATCCGCATTAGTTCTGGGATTGCCAAACTACCATAAACGTTTTTTCCAAACTGTAGATTGTAAGCAGGGTTACACGACATCAGTATTAACATAACAGCATGGGGATAAGCAACGCCCCATTGCTTAGTATTCATCACAACTAGACCCAGTGGCATGATCCTTACCCCACTGTGTTCAAGCAGTAGTTACAGCTGCAATGGCAGTACAGGCTTCAGCCTCAGTAGTCTTGTTCCACCCTCTCACTTTGAGAGTACCTCATGCAGTCGCAATTATTTTACTACAAGAAAAGGTGGCATATCTTTCCCCTGCTAGGCATCTTTCCTGTATGACTATATTGCTGGGCCAACCTCATATGACAATTGAGTGATGCACGACTTTAAACCCTTCTACTCTGCTCCAAAACCCTGCAGATGGCACACCGCACCACTGCCTGCAGGTAATTGAGCAAAAGACACTACCTAGGAAAGTTCTCACGGATGTCCCCTTGGAGATGCCGAGGTGACATAGTATGTGGATGGCTTGTGCAAAAGGGGTCCTGCAGGACAGAACCTAGTAGGATATGCAGTAGTTTCTGATACTGAGATTATAGAAGCAAAACCTCTACCACACAACCTATCTGCACAGGCAGCAGAATTGATCGCCCTGACACGGGCATGTACCTTAGCAAAAGGTAAATGTTTAAACATTTTTACTGATAGCCAGTACGCTTTTTCTACTGCACATGTTTTTGCGCAACAGTGGAAAAACCGGGAAATGATAACATCTACTGGAAACCTATAAATCATGCACAGTTCATTTTAGATCTTTTAGAATCTATTCAGTTACCTCAGAAAGCAGCCATTTGTAAATGCACAGCTCACACCAAGCAACAAGATAGGGTTTCAAAAGGTAATGCAAGAGCTGATACAGCTGCAAAACAAGCAGCCACAGAAGTATTTCTTTTAAATGAGGAATTACAACCCTCTGATATCTTAGAGTTAGAAATGTTAAAAACAATGCAGACACTCACTACGCAAGCAGAAAGACAATGATGGATAAAACGAGGAGCAATTATCGAAAAGGGGCTGTACATCTCTAGAGAAGGGAAACCGATACTACCCTCTAATTTGTTTCGATATGCAGCTTTGTTGAGCCATGGGCAGTGCCATGTCTCAACAGGGGGGATGGTACAGCTGGTGAACCAGGTGTTCACAACGTACGGATTTACAAACTACTCTAAAAAATTTTGTTTGACGTGTCAGATTTGTAACAAACATCATGCACAGGGGGCGATAAAGCCCAAGCAAGGGAGTTTCCCTACACCACCATATCCATTTCACACTATCTCTATGGATTTCATAGAATTGAACAAATGTGGAAATAAGAAGTATTGTCTTGTCATTGTAGATATGTTTTCCAGGTGGGTGGATGCCTTTCCAACCAAAAATCCAGATGCAGCTATGGTGGCAAAAGTACTTGTCAAAGAAATCATTCCTAGGTTTGGTATTCCGGAAAGGATCTACAGTGACAATGGTACACACTTTGTAAATCAAACCATATAGCAGTTGAATAAGCATTTTGGTATTTCTTTAAACAATCATTGTGCATACCATCCACAATCTGCAGGGCTAGCTGAAAGGCATAATGGTATATTAAAAAACAAATTGAGAAAATTAATAACTGAGACAGGAAAGAACTGGTTATACTGTTTGCCCCTGGCACTGTTGAGCATGAGAACTGTCCCTACAGCAAAAGGATTGACTCCTTTTGAAAAATTATTTGGAAGGGCTTATTATACACCCCAGTGAAAACTTCTCATGTCATCAGACCAGGAAGCCGATTTCACACTAGCTGAATATATGAGAAGGTTATTGAATTCTAAACATCTGTTGCAGTCAAATTCTGTTTCTGACAGAAAACAAACCGAAACATCAGAAGTGGCAGTGACACCCGGAGAGGGGGTGTGGATCAGAAACATCAAGAAGAAGAGTTGTTCATCGCCAAGGTGGGAAGGTCCCTACCAGGTGCTTCTTTCGACACCCACTGCAGTCAAGATAGCAGAGCAAGCTTCGTGGATCCACCTGATACACTGCAAACTAGTTAAGAACTTTGAATAGGACAAAAATCTTACCTCTCCATCGGGGCCCTCAGCACAAAGTCTGGCTACAAAGGGGGGTCAGATCAATAAGACTAATCCGTCTCAACCCCAGTGAAGAAACCATCGGTACTGAAGGTCCTATTAGGGCAGAGAGTAAGAACGCGTGTCTGAAATAAAGATGACAGAATCCAGTAAGATCCAAATGCACCCATTCGGAAGAGTCAGAGAAAACAGAAATGCAGAACAACCATTTCCTCAGAAGTATTGCATAACCATCCTGTTGACTGTACTAGTGACAATAATCTTTTTGTTGTGGCCATTCCTTTTCCCAGCCACACAAACTGAACACGCGTGCAGAGTGGCACGCAAACTTTAACGCTTACCAGGCAATCAAATATGTGTATGCTGAGACCTTCAATGTTTCAAATTGCTGGATTTGCACAGCTTTGCCAACAGCATATGGGGGGTTACTGTTAACTTCAGTCCCCCTAGGAGCCAACAAGACCTGGGAAAACTTAATTTATGATACATCAGACGTCACATCACAAGATAAAGTAGCATTGCACTTGTCTGTTCAACAGAAGGGGACTGTGTGTTTTTACAAAAATGATACAGTTCAGGTGGGTTGGAGCAATTGCAATATGACTGTTTCCTATAGATTTTACACTAAACCTGATAACATAGGATCCTATTACAACACGAGTTATGATTCATTTGTTGAACTGATGCATAGGACAAACTGGTGAAATAAAACACAATGCTGACCTTTATAGACAACTATCTATAATAGACAAAAAAATGTTTCATCCAGAGCCAGGACATAGTAAAGTTACTACCAAAGTAGAAGACTGTTACTTTGTATGTGGTAGGAAAGCATATAAGTGGTTACATGAGAATTGGTCCGGCAGTTGTTTTTTGGGGTACCTGGTTCCGGCCATACGACACACAGCAGTTTTTCCTCAAGGGAGAATTCGGAATGTTCGATGAGAAATCAAGAAGCCTGTCAATCCAGTGGAGCAAATCAATGCATGCTGGAAAAACCATCATGCTGTGGGCTTAGGGAAAAATGGACGGTCACATATGGACTTGAGTGATACTGTTATCTCGTGGGTAGGTGCACTGCCAGCATATGGAGCAACGAAATCAATCTGGGAACTGAAAAAAATTGTCAAAGCTTCTCGAAATAATCAGCAATGCAACCTTTTCTTCCCTAGAATTGGTGACTAATGAACTGACTGCCATGAGAGCAGTAGTGATTCAAAACCGCATTGCTCTTGACTTCACCCTAGCGGCGGGAGGAGGTACATGCACTTTAATCCAGGAGGAGTGCTGTTCATATATTCCTGACCACAAACACGAGATAGACAACCATCTTGAGGGAATTCAGCAGGTGTCAGCCATTACCAAACCAGGATCAAATCCATTGATGGACTTTTTCCAGAAATTGTTTTGGGGGTGGGGCAGTATCCTGATGAACATCCTGGTTGCCATCTGTGTAAGAATGATCCTACTGGTGGTATGTGTGTGCTGCTGCATCCTCTGCATGAAAAGACTGATTAGAAACTTTATAGACATTTCAGTTTCAGAAACCTTATACCAAGGTGCTGAACTTGAAGAATTGCTGAAAAACTGAAAATGCTTTCATAAGTTTAAACCGAATGACTCTCTTATCTGCAAATCCTGAGTAGGAAGAGGTTAGGGGAAGAAAAAAAATGTTTATACTTATCTTGAAAGTAGAATAAAAGTATTAAAAGGGGGTACATGTTAGAAAAATGTGTAATAGTAATATGCATGCTTAGTGCATTCAAGGTTTAAAAGGGTTAATACATTTATTCTGTTCACACTGCATGAATCTGCACAGCTATTAGAAACTTAACAAGAAGCATTTCATTTCTGCTAATGGCATGAAAATAACAAGAGACATTTCATTTCTGCTGTCATGAAACTTAACAAAGGGATATTCATTTCTGCTTATGCCATGAGAAAACATGCAGCTGCTAGAAGCTATTGATAAACAAAACAATAGATGCTTGAAAGTTTAAACCGTAGTCAGCTAGAAATGTACCTTGAATCTAGACAAAATGTAACACATGTATAAGAACAGTACAATTGAAGAATTGAAAAGTTGAAATGGACTAAAAT
Source organism: Protopterus annectens (assembly GCF_019279795.1). Classification (NCBI taxonomy): domain Eukaryota; kingdom Metazoa; phylum Chordata; order Ceratodontiformes; family Protopteridae; genus Protopterus; species Protopterus annectens. The sequence continues at coordinate 953,428,987 of NC_056734.1, read as the reverse complement.
AAGCTCAAGACCAGATTGTTTTTCTCAAAATGTTTTGCAAAACAGCAAATAATTTAACTTGGTCAGCAATAAGTCTACCAACATTTTCTGTAGAACATACAGAAAGCTGTGTCTAACTACGTCAGCAATAGAATAGTAACATTTTCTGTGTGACAAGAAGAGAACTGTATAAGAATAACATACTAATCACCAGTGGTTCAGACAAATCTTGTGCCTACATGCTTTGTCTCCTTGCTGCAAGTAATAAAGGGTGCCTTGCTTGAACCTAACGTGAATTGGTCTTTGAAATTGTTTCCTTTGACAGTTACGGAAAAAGGGAGACCTATACCTATCAAGCAGGACAGCACTGCACAGGAAAGGGATAGCCAGTGCTGCACATGGGTCTAAGGTAAACCATGGTGGGCAGAGTAAACCACCCCACTAGAGTCTGCCAGTAACAGGGGAAGCCACTAGCTCAGGTACACATTCAGGATCAAGGATTACATTTTTAAATGTAACCAGTGGGGCCATGTAGCATATAGATGTCCACAGAGGCAAGGTGGAGAACAAAAGTTGGGAGAGCCAGTAAGTGGGAATGACAGAATGCCAGCAGTAATTTGTCTGGACAAACTACCACAAGAGGATATATCCTATCTTGGTAGATGGAAAACATGCCACTGCTAAGAGAGAGACAGCCTCTGACCTAACCATTGTCAAGCTTGCAATGGTTAAAGAGGAGCACTACTTGCTTGGGCAGTCTACTCCAGTCAGAGCTTTAGGAGGGACCCATTCCAAATACCTTTGGCTAGGGTTCACTTTAATTGGGAGGGTGAAAAAGGAAGCAAGCAAGTAGGTGTGTTTGATGCAGATGTCCTGATAGGGAATGATTTTGATAATGTAGTACCTTGTGTGCATGCAGTTACACGCAGTCAGGCTTGGAGACAAGCATGTGGGTCTGGTAGCCAGGGGGAGACCTACATAGATTGCACACTTGGAGCCAGGACTGGTGAGGTGGTTACTTCAGGGAGGGAGCTACCCTGTAGCAGTGAGACTGAAGGCAAGCCAGAGCTGCTTGAGTGTGCTGATGTTCCCTTGGACAGAGTGACTGCAAGGGCAGAGGTGAGTAGTAGTACCCAGGCTGACAGGCACCTCTGTCAGAGAACACCAGACTTCCTGTGGAGGGGAAGCTGGTAAGGGTTACAAAGAGAGAGTTGAGACAGGCTCAGCTGTCAGACCCTACATTACAAGGCTTGAGGGAGGTAGCCAGAGAGGTGCCTGATTATCAAGGAAAAGGGAAATCTGTATACTGGTACAAAGGGTTACTGTATATACTGTATAGAGAGTGAACTCTGAGGGAGGGCTAGAGGGTGAGAGAATACAGCAGTTGGTAGTGCCCAGACCCTACCATCTGGGATTTCTAGCCATAGTCCATGGCATTCCCTTTGCAGGTCATATGGGCATAAAGTGTACCAAGAGACATAATATGGAAAACTTGTATTGGCCAAGGATTTCAAGGGATGTAACAGTGTACTGCAGGACCTGTGGTCAGTGCCAAAAGGTAGGCAAGACAGGAGACAAGGTCAAAGCTCCTTTGCTGCCTTTGCCAGTGACCGAGGAGCCATTTCAGAGGGTAGCTATGGATATTGTAAGGCCTCTGAGTACCTCAAGTTCCACAGGAAAGATGTATATCCTAGTGGTACTAGATTATGCTACCAGATACCCTGTGGCAGTGGCTCTTTCCTCCATTGAGGGAGAAAAGGTGGCAAATACTTTGTTAGAAATTTTCAGAAGGGTAGGTTTCCCAAAAGAAAAACTGACTGACAAGAGGTGCCAATTTCATGTCAGACCTGCTAGCATGTCTGTGGGGGCACTGTGGGGTGAAGCACCTAAAGACTACCCCCCATCACCTCCAGACTAATGGTCAGGTGGAGAGGTTAATCTTTACACTAAAGACCATGCTACGGGCATATGCAGACTAGTTTATGATGGATTGGGATAAATATTCACCCCATCTGTTGTTTGCTTATAGGGAGGTGCCCCAGGAATCCACAGGTTTTTCACCCTTTGATTTGCTGTATGGGCACAGGGTGAGTGGACCTCTAGATTTGTTTTGCACTAAGTGGAAGGTTGTGTGAATCCCACAAGGAGTCTGTTGTGGCATGTGTTCTAAACCTCAGGATTAGGCTCAGGGAACTCATGGTCTTGGCCCAGGAGAACCCGGCGGAAGCCCAACAGTAGAAAAAGGTCTGGTATGACAGGAATGCTCTAGCTATAGTATGTTGTAGGGAAGCAGGTTATGGTTCTCATTCCTGTCAGACACAACAAGCTGCCGACCCTTCAAAGTGATAAGGAAGGTCAGTGAGGTTAACTACACTGTAGAACTACTAGTCAGGAGGCAGGGGCACAAACTGTACTGTGTTAACATGATCAAACCTTATCATGATTGAGAGGCCCTTGTGCTGAGTATTTGCAGTGAATGGCAGGAGGAGTCAGAGGGGGATCTGGTGACTGATGATCTCAGTGAAGCTCGGGCTGACACCTCAGTGGAAGGGGTAGCAATGTCCTAGCAGCAATCTCCTACCCAAGTTTGAGAAATCCGAACAGTGTTAGAGGAGTTTGGGGGCATGTTCACTGGGAAACCAGGGTGCACCATGTGGCTACAGAACCCCAAAGGCCTATTAAGTAGGCCCCTTACAGGGTGCCTGAGACAGTGAAACAGACTCTGTGGAGGAGATACAGGAAATATTGGAACTAGGGGTAATCTAGAAGTCCAGCAGTCCCTGGACCTCCCCAGTGGTGCTGGTACCAAAGCAAGATGGCAGTACCAGGCTCTGTGTAGACTACAGGAAACTGTATATTCACACAGAGTCAGATGCTTACCCCATGCCTAGGACAGATGAGGCCCTAGAGCAGCTAGGTGGGGCCAACTATTTTACCAAGGGCTACTGGCAAGTGCCTTGACTCCCAACGTTAGACAGAGGTCAGGCTTTGTGACTCCTTTTGGCTTGTATGAGTTCATAAAGATGCCCTCTGGGATGAAAAATACCCCAGCAACTTTCCCAGAGGCTGTTAAAGCATATCCTAGGAGGAGCAGGAGATTTTGCCCTTGCTTACCTGGACAATGTTGCCATCTACCGCCATTCCTGGCAAGAGCACCTTCAGCATGTCAGGGAGGTGCTGGGCAGACTACAGAGGGCAGGACTGACCACTAAGACTGGTAAGTGTCAGGTGGGTATGGCAGAGGTCTCCTACCTGGGGCATAGGGTGGGGAGTGGTAAGATCAGTCCAGAACCTGCCAAAGTGGAAGCCTTTCAGGCATGGCCTGCCCCATTACCAAAAGCAGGTGAAGGCATTATTATGGAAAGCAGGATACTACAGGAAGTTTGTCCCCAATTATAGTACCACAGCTGCTCCCTTCACAGACCTGACAAGGAAAAACAGGCTAGATAAGGGTTTGTGGACCCCAACATGTGAGCAGGTATTCCAGAAACTTAACGGAGCTTTGGAAGGACCTCCTGTGTTAACCAGTCCAGACTACAGCAAAGAATTTGTTGTGCAGGTGGATGGTTTAAAACCATGGGGTGGGGGCTGTACTCAGCCAGGTTTCCTCAGAGGGAGAAGAGCACCCAGTGGTATATCTCAGCCATAGGCTCCAACCTAGGGAGGAATGCAATGCAGCTGTAGAAAAGGAATGTTTAGCCATGGTGTGGGCACTGCAGAAACTTCAGCCTTATCTGTATGGAAGGAAATTCACTCTAGTTACAGACCACAAACCCTTAACATGGCTATATTGAGCCAGCCAGCAAAATGCTAAGTTACTAAGGTGGAGGTTAGGGTTGCAGGCATATGATACGACAGTGCAGCACCACAGTGGGATTAGCAATGCAATGCAGATGGGGTCTCAAGACAGGGAATGGGGTAATGTATTCCCAGATAAACTCATCCCACTCAAGCAATGCTTCTCAAGGGTCACTTAAAAAACTAACTTGAGTCTTCGAGGGGGGAAGAATGGTGACAAAGGGATATACTGCCAGTACAGCTATCTGGAATTTTGTAAATAATTGTACGTCATTGGTGAATATCTAAATGATTTATACAAGATGCTTGTATTACAAATGTATTAGAACTGCATGTCATGTGTATATCAGACTGCTCTGTACACGTGTTTGTGTTGAGAAAATATTTTGTAGAGTGCTTGTGCTTGAAATGTAACCACAGTATGCCCTGCTGGAATATAACAGAAATGTACATGCACTACTGTAACTGTTTAAATGTATATTTTAACAGTGGAAACTGGAATACAGGAGGTTAACTTCAGAAAAATAACTAAAATTAAATTACTTTATGGCTAGGCCATAAAAAAATGGGATCTTTCAGTTTCAGTGCAGCAGGAGACCATGTCTGTACTAGGGAGCTTTCTGTATTATCTTTAAGGTGAAATAATTACTAGTCCTGAAAGGTGGAGGAATATAATTGTTTTATGACTTTCAGCATTTGCCAAAGACCTAAGGTCTATGTGTTTTCACATGTAGATGCTAAATACTGCTAGCTTCCAGCAATGGGGGTTTCACCTGGGATACAGTCAGATGACAAGAAATGATATCATTCTGCAAGCTATCTCAGCAGTAATATTTGAGATATTAATTTGAGGAATCTCAGAGAGAGACAGACAGCATTCTGTATTCGGTCTTGGGCCTGACATCATCTAGAAGATCCATTCACCACACATCTGCCCTGTAAGTTACCTAGGGTATAGTAATTATCTTAGATTCAGTCAGGAATACAGCAAAGCTTAGTTTAGATGGCTTTCTTTATTTATTTGTGACTGTCCTGCAATGTTTTAAATATTTCCTGTCATTTTGAACTCTGATGTCACTGTGAATATATACTTAGTATTAACATTTTCTTTTATTATTAAATATATTTAAACCTATCATTGTGGATGATCTTTGTAGATATACTTAAGTTGTGAGAGTACTTGCATATTTATTTGGTGACACTATTTGGGCCACTCCTAACAGTCTTGCTCTTGGTCAAACTACCATTTGTATTAATATTAATATTGCACAGTAAGACAGGATGCCCTTTGTTAAGGGCCTTAAAGTAGTTGATAAGAAGTTGCCTGGTGGTAGTGATGACTACTTTATAGTCTGGGCAAAAGGGGGCATAGCTAGTAAACCTGTGCCAGCTTTTCTCAGTTGTGTGTGTGTGCGCGTGTGTAAATCAAACCTCAAAGAGTGTGTGTGTGCGTGAACGCGCAACTACTTTGGCAGGGACAAGCAGAACTGGAGTTTTTGGCTTGACCACACAGCTGCAATCTCACCTCTATAGCTGTGCCAGTGGAGGAGGCTTATTGAGGATCTGGAAAAAGAGGGAGAAACCAGCCCCGGACTGACTGTGGTCTCTGTGTGCTCTTAAGGGAAATTGTACTTGATGCAGAGAGCTGCATCAAGAAATACTGAGTGTGTACCTGTTATCCTCCCAGTGCATGCCCCCCATTGTTGCCAGTGGTGAGGATTAAGGATCCTTGATCACTGCTGCAGTGGTGGGTCATGAAAGCATTTATCAGCATATTATTCTCTTGTACCCAACTGGTCAATTTAGTCAAGTTCTGTTACAGAGATGCCCTGTCTGTAACATATGCTTATCCATTGTTCAGGTCATCTGCATACAGACTGTAGAACACCTCAGATGAAAAATATTTGAAAGATACAACCTAAACATGCATGTGCCTATAAGAGAGCCCTGTGGGGCACCCTGACTCTAACCAAGAATTTCACTTTTCCAACTACTGTATGATATGTGGGGTTGGTAGGGTGGCCTAATGGTTAAGGTGTTTGCCTTACAAACACAAGGTGCAGGGTTAATTGGCTAGGCTTAAAATGGCTTGCAAGGGCAGTTAGCCTAGTACTAATCTATGAACTTAAGAACCTATATTTGCCATGTGCTATTTGTAAGCCATGCTGTGTATCAATGCTCTAAAGGATCAAACTCAAAGCCTAAAAAGGCCTTCAAAGAGTTCACCACCCACAAAAACTGGATCATACATACTATCTCTGAACCACTCATTCAAAGAGCTCTTAAAAGATATTAACAAAACCACACTTCTAATTATATATGGTAAAGAATTCCACCATATCCCAGCTTTACTATGAAAGCAGTTTAACTAATGGCTAGAACTCCTTGGGGTGATCTCAACAAATAAGTTATTTCTTGTCTCATATTCATGTCCCAGAACATTCATCCCGGTACAAGTACCATAAGCATCAACATGTATACATTTGTAGATATCAATTAAAATTCTAAAACAAGGAAAATTCAAGGTCTACAGCATCTGTCCTATAAGGATTTCTGAACTCACTGTTACTTTATTCTGTTTCATACAGACTGCTCAGAGGCAATCTTTGCTTTGAATATAATGCAATCTCTGACCCTGCTTTATTGGAAATGCTGCATATCTGCAAGTCGAATGGTACACAAGTTACTCACTTTAAAGACCTTAACCTGCTATCTGACATTAATAGAACCTGCTGGAGGGACAGAATTGTTTCCCAGAGGTTACCACACCTTTGGAATACACTCCCACTTTATGTTAGAGTACCTCACTGGCCCTCTTCAAACACAATATGGACGATTAGATGGGTAACCATAAATTCACCCTGGGGCTTCCACCTGTGTCCCTCTTGGACACTGACAATAGATGCTGATTGTGAAAATAAGGGTAGAACTTGGCTAGGCTTGTAAGGGCGCTAGGGCCATTAACCTAGTAACTACCTATGATCCTCTGAATTAAATCTCCTCTTACAAGTCTGTAACCAGTGGAGAATAATAACAGACTTTCCAATCTTTTCTTATAGCTCAGATCTTTAACATCCTTAATTTGACTAGTGTAATACATTTGCATCCTATCTAATCTAACTACGTGAGAACAGATGCATCAGATAGAGGCCCAATATTCTGTCACTGGTCTTAAAACAGCTATACAAAAAGAAGTAAGCCCCTTGTAACCATGTTTTTTGTGAGCAAAATATTTTTAATTTCATAACATCTCATACTTTCTTTAACTTTTGATAAAAATTTAAAGGCATTTTAACTTTTATGTCCAAATCATTAATACTGTCATAATTTTGCATTATATTATCATCAGCAGCACAGCAATATTCCCTGTTGGTAAAACCAATGTGAATAGTTTTTATATTGTTTGACTGGGGAAAGCTGAACATAAAAACTGAAAGCAGCAGGCAGGCCCGAGACAGCCCCTTGTAAAACACCAATGTAAAGCACCCTAGAGTTACAATAAATCGATCCAATCCTTACATGCCACTGTATACCTTGAAGCCAATTTCCCATCACCTAAACACATAGCTATGCATTTTTTTGCTCCCATTAGTCTTAAATGGCACTGTGGTGAACAGCATCAAAGACTGCAGACATTAACAAATATAGATCATTCACCAGCAGACCATTATCTAATGCCTCTCAGACTGATTGATAAAAGTGAAGGAAATTTGATACAAGATCTGCCTGTATTAAAGCAGTGTTATGATAAATCCTGATCAGAATTCAGTACTTCAGATATCAAATCTAACAGTACCCTCTCAAACTTTTGCCTAGTATGCTGAGTAAACTTACTGTCATAAAAGTACTGACTATGGATTCATCATCCCCTTTGAACAGCGTGACTACAAATGGGGAGCCAGGCCAGTATGTAAAGTTTCTTGGAAAGGATTAAGCAAACATGAAATAATAAACTGTATAATGTTTACTAAAAAAATAGTCCATCTAAATCAGCAGCTGTATGAAGTTTAATTAACTTTAAAGACTTAACCAACATTTCAACAGTTACTGTTGGATAACTATCAAAGTCACTCAAAGATCTACAGTTTCATCCCTTTCACTACCTAGGCACTGTAAAAAATGTATCCAAGAAAACTTGGACCTGCATTTTGGGATCAGTGATGGGGCAATCATCCACTATTAAATGAAATACAGAAGATGACTTTTTCTAGTAATGTCTTAAGAGCTTATAAAACACCTTTTTGTTATCTGTTGTGCATACTGCCTTTTTTTTACTTAAAAAAAGAACATGCAAGCTTTCAAAAATAATTTCTAGCTAATACATATTTTTCCTGTACTTCTCACTTTGTCTATTTAAACCTTTTCTAGAAATATTTTTTTCTCTTTTCTTTGCTTTATCCATTTATTTATTCCACCATGGCAAATTACTGCTGTATGGCTTAACATGCACCACGGACACATTTTACAGTTAGCCCATCGATATTGTCATAACAATCCATTTTTTCTTTTATTTCTTTCTGGTTCCATACTTTCAATTCCTCAGATAAAGCATTTGGTCATATATCCTTGTATTTGCCAATGGATATAAGCAGTGCAGCACTAACAACTTCATGGCTCACACACATGATCAGAACTGAATAATTCAGACTCTACTTAACATTCAGTCAGGGCATTAGTCTCTTCAACCCATACAGCATCCAAGATGCTGTTGATTCTTTATCTGCATAAGTGTAGCCCTGTTCTACACTGACATGAACTATTTTAGGTAATATATCATCCCATTTTACATTTGGTACATTAAGATCACCTGCAATAATATCAAAATCTGTTAAGAAAAATGAGGAAAGTATCACACATTTAGTTTGATTTCGAGGCACGTAGAATAAACATGCCTTCACATCTTTATTATTCACACCTAAGACAGGTATCTCAAACTGAGTACTTGCATGATACTTTTTAGTCACAAAACAAGATACCTCACCACCCTTTTTAAGTTTTGTGATTATGAAAACCTTTATGAAGTAGTGAGAGGTGTATTTCCCTTTAAAAACTTAGTATTTGTTATTAAAATAATGTATCTTTTGTGGGTCTACTTTTAAAGCTCAAAGTTTCAAAACTTTGAATTTCTTATGGTTGAGATCATAAAATTGAAGTTTTGAGACTTCAAACTGTTTAAATGGAGATCAACATACACAGCGGAATGGGAAATTTACAGTCTTCCTTGCTGTAATGCGATTTCTGAGTTGGTATATTTAATTAGCAGGGGGTGTATGGGGTGCAGTGGGGTTTACCCCCCTGCAAGAATGCACAAAAAAATTTTTTTTTTCAAAGTTTCAAAATTTAATTTCAGTCTTATGGTCTGAACCATAAGAAATTTGAAGTTTTGAAACTTAGAGCTTTAAAAGTAGATCTATTTTTCACAGCCCAGTCTTACTTCAAGATGATGAAATTTATTATTTAAGCTCTGTGCACTGCACAGATCTGTTTTCAACATATGCATACTAATGCACAGTTTTAAGACCTTTCTAATTTTGGCAATGATTTATTCAAGAAACATTTCTATTTTTTTTTTTGAAATGCAAACTACAACACTGAACAGGTCCTTTATTTTTGGAGCTGCAATAACACTCTTCAGTGAATAAAAGCAAAAAGGAAACTCAAAGAAAACTATCACCACAATGTGAAATTTTATGCAATCTGAATTCTTTACATAATCTTTTATGCAAATACACAACCAAATTATTTTTATTAGAACTACTCCTTCAATTAACATATATACAGCTCCTTGCCATCTATAAAATTGCCATCATCCATATGTCTGGCACTAAATAACATTCTATGCAGCTATGTTCCCAATCAATTATTGCAAACCAGTGACCAAAACCTCCTGTTTGTTTGCAAACCTATCAAATCTGCTAGGCATTGGCTATACTTTTACCATGTTGCAAAGGCCTAAAACTCCTTACCTGTATCCGTCAGGTCAATACCCACCCTCCCATCCTTCAAAAACATTCTGAAAGACTTCTAAGCCAAAAGCTGGCTCTGTTCCTACCCAATATCAGAGTAAACTATATCCCTAAATGTGAACAAGTACCAATTCATATCTTATACCTCCTTATTCTCCCTTCTTCACTTCTGACTTCTCTCCCCTGGCCTTCTTTCTAAATATATATAAGCCTGCTTTTCTTTCACTTCATAGTGAAATTCATGTTTGCATTACAATAACCGACCTTTAATTTCTTTATAACCTGGCAAAAATTTCTATAAATATTAAATCATTGTCGTATAACTTGTATCTATTCTTAACCAATGTCTTCGTATTATGTCTACTTTGATATATTTAAACTAAAGATTTTTTATATTACTTTTGAAGATCATAAAATTATTACTTAGCGAGAAGGTCATACCCCTTCACAAAGGAGATTCATCCACAGATCTATCCAACTAAAGACCTACAGCCATCCTTTCCCCACTAGCCAAAATCATAGAAAAATATTTACATAAACAAACATTAGACTACCTCAAGAACAACCATTTATTTGATACTCACCATAGCTTTTGCCCCCAAACATAGTACTAATGCTGTTCTAATAAGTTTCACCAATACCATAAATCTCTTCAACCACAAAAAACAGTTTGTCTCTGCCACCCTCCTTGACATGTCAAAAGCTGTTCAGTGTTGTAGTTTGCATTCCAAAAAACAAACTTGCCACATTCAGTTTTAACACTGAAACCTTAGGCTGGTTTCATAGTTATCTCTCTAAGCGTAAACAAGCCACCTTTTGGGATAATAAAACTCTCTCTCTTACTACCCATTACTGTTGGTGTCTCACAACGTTCTAATCTTGGCCCACTTCTCTTCATTATTTTTACTAATGATCTTTGTTCTGCAGCTAATCCCGCCTCTATCATTCAATATGCAGATGATTCTTCCCTTATCTGCTCCGGCCCCACCCTGAATGAGCTCCAAAATAAAACTCAGAATGCCCTGCATAGTATTGAAAAATACTTATCAGACCATCAACTCATTTTAACCCCTAACAAAACCAAGTTTATTTTCTTTTCCAATTCCTCCACAAAAAAATAAACAAGCTACACCTTCTATTTGGTTCCTCCAATGGCACAATTATTGAACCTGTACAACAAACAAAACTTCTTGGTGTCATACCTCTTAACTGTACAGATTTTCACAGAATGCCCATATTTTTGCCTCATATTTTTGGTGTGTTCCTCCTAACATCTGTACCTTTCTGGCAAATAGTGGAGGGTTGAAGTAATTAAATAATGGTTCTGTCTTGCTAGGCCAGCTTCCCACCCAGAATAGCCAGCAGCCAACTTGCCCCTATTTTTCCCTTTTTGTACTCTTTAGCTAACCCTTTATCCAGTCTTTTCTCTCTCTGTGATACTTCCTTACTCAAGATCTCAGCCTGTTTCCCTGTATGAGAACACATAACTGTAGTTTAGCGACCATCCTCTAGGTGGCGCTCTATCTTTAGCCTTCTGCATTGCTATAAGTACACCAACTTCATTACCTTACTGCCCCAACCCTGCTTCTACGTTCTACTTTCACTGACCTATTTTATCACCTCTTCCACCCAAATCTTAGGGTACCTTTACCACACTCTAACTCTTTACTTCCCTACTTTTCTCTCTCTGGCCTCATTCCATACTTCCACATACTTACCCTCTGACATACTTGCTTTCATTTCCTGCTTTACACATTATCTCCCTCGACAGCTCTCTCTCTTGGCTCTATTATCTAGCTGTTCTGCCTACTATATTCTCCGCTTAACCTCTGCTCTTTTCCTGTCTCCTCTACACCTACTCTCACCCTAATGCTCTTTACCTCTGACTAACGTGCTACCATGCGTGGCACTCCCCACCTACATCTTTACATCAGTGCTCTTCCCCCCATACTTTTATAACTATAATCTCTGTGCTCCTCCCTTTATTGCAATCTCCCCTTATCTAACCTTTCTCTCCTTTCTCGCGACTTCTGCCCTGTCCCCACAGTTGTAGATTACTCCACCCCCTATACCGCAACATCCTGTCTGAACTTTTAAATCTGCCCCACAATTAGGGACGCCATCTTTCTTACCCTGTGTTCTTACCTGGCTGCTGTGCACTCTGCGTTGGGCTCCTGTCCTTCATACAAGTAAGCATTGTTTTTTCTATGGGACTTGTTAATAGGTGCTCATCCAGCTAAGAAAATCTGCTTTTGCCTAAGTATGTATGCTAAACATGAAAGATCTGTATATGTTTTAATGTGACCACATTCATCGCTGATCAAACGCTCGACTACCTTAGCGTCTGCATATGTTGATTGTGTGTGCTACTAGTTTGAGGTTTACTTAGCCAGTACATATTTTTCATGCTCTAAAACTAGTTTTGTGTACAACGCATTGTGTTTAAATCACCGCTCTTGTTGTCACTACTTTCGCTAATATAGCGACTCAGCATGTGTGAATACTAGTAAGGTTTGTTGAATTTGTTAACCTGATACTAGTGCTGTTTACCTTTGCTTCTCGTTTTTCACATACTCTCTGCTGTCTTAAATACCTATTCCTGAGTAGCGCTCTCACGCTAGAAGCTGCTGGGTTAAATACCTGATCCTGAGTAGTGCTCTCACACTAGATGCTAATAAACATGCAGTGCTGTTGTAGTAATCGCACTAGATGCTAACATACAATGCTGTTAAGTTTGGATCGCAAACAAATGTTAGATATTGGAACAGTAAGTCATGCTTGTCCATAGTGCCGTTTTGGAGTTTAATTGAACAATCTACTGAAGAGCACTATATAAATAAATGAAACATTACCCATTTATATTATTTGCTTTATCGCAAATAGACCAGAAAGCTGATAACTCTGACACAAACAGCGTGTCAGACTTGTTTTTTATAATCATTATTGTATTGTATCTAGATACATGTGCTAGCCTTTACATTTCTAATAACTACATTTGAACGAGCCTACTGCATTCCATACTGATACTTGTGCTAGCCTTTATATTTCTAACAATCTGTATTTGAACAAGCCTATTGCTTATGTGTAGCTGGGGTATACATGCTAATTTAAATGGACTACGTGTGGTGCACGTGGAATGCATCTAGGGACACAGGAATCACATATGCCCAGTACTACTAATTACACTTTCTATACTTGAAACTGTTTCTACCACTGTTTATTCTTTATCTCTGCATTCTGCACAACTGTTGAGTCTCAAATGTACCCGTTTCTGTAATTATACTTACTAAGTGATTTGAACAGTGTTGTTTTGTTTCTGCTGTATTATTGCATATCTAACTAATTTGTGCCTGAATTACCTTCTGTGCTTATCCCTGTTTCAACGTTTGGCTCACTACCTCCTCTCTCTTCCTACTATCTTTAGTCTAATGAACTAGTACATCCCTGTACTGAATAACCTGCATAATCCCTCCTGGAAGCATTGGAAACTTGACTGAACCTGGATTCCTCCTACCAATCACAGTGAAAACAACCCTTCTAAGACTGATAAAGTATGTGTATATCCAGCTACCTGTACTTTATACCACTACTTAAGATTTAATGGTTCTGTCTCGCTAGGCCAGCTTCCCACCCAGAATAGCCAGCAGCCAACTTGCCCCTATTTTTCCCTTTTTGTTCTCTTTAGCTAACCCTTTATCCAGTCTTTTCTCTCTCTGTGATACTTCCTTACGCAAGATCTCCTCAGCCTGTTTCCCTGTATGAGAACACATAACTGTAGTTTAGCGACCATCCTCTAGGTGGCGCTCTTTCTTTAGCCTTCTGCATTGCTATAAGTACACCAACTTCATTACCTTACTGCCCCAACCCTGCTTCTACGTTCTACTTTCACTGACCTATTTTATCACCTCTTCCACCCAAATCTTAGGGTACCTTTACCACACTCTAACTCTTTACTTCCCTACTTTTCTCTCTCTGGCCTCATTCCATACTTTCACATACTTACCCTCTGACATACTTGCTTTCATTTCCTGCTTTACACATTGTCTCCCTCGACAGCTCTCTCTCTTGGCTCTACCCGCTCCGTTCGCCCTGCGGGCTCACTCCGCTCCCCTACCCTGCCCCCAATTCCCACTCGCCCCCAGTGGTCCTACCTTTATACTACTAGTAAACACACCCTATCCTTTCCCTACCAATCAGACACCTAATATCACTAACCAACCCAAATCCCTCCTTTGAACACCACACCCACTAATTATCCAAACCTCCTCCCCTTATCAACTCACTTCTACAACTACCTTTCAACATACCTCAAACTACATCTTACTCTTTCCTAACCTCTATTCACACAAAAATGGGTATACCAATCACCCCTCCACAACTTAAACAGCTCTTTAGCATATCACTTATATCTTCTCTTATAATTACTTATATACTAACCTCTTATGAATACCCACTGAACTCTTCTTATTCATTCCCCTCTAAGTACACCAGTACCTATATATCACCTCTCTCTCCTTCTCTCCCCAACCTTACCACACAACCCAACTATCTACATGCCAAATACCACAGAATAGCTCACTTCAAGTTAAGTAAACCTAAACCGAGGAAAATATCTGACATCTTCTACTTACTCCATCAATCAAAATACTTTAAACTCCTCCACCTTTGTTAGATGGAGACATTCATCCTAATCCAGGTCCACAACATAATAAAACAAAAACTCCCAAAGTACTAGATAAAACTACATCTCTCTCACTTTCCATACCCAACAATTCTCTCTCTATTGCCCATCTCAATATACAAAGTATTTGTAACAAAATTAGTCAAATCCATGCCCTCCTTGAAACCCATCAATTTGATATGTTACGCTTAACTGAAACATGGCTAAAGCCATCAATCAAAGACAATGAAATTAGCCCACCCGGTTATAATATCATTAGATATGATCGCACTACCAAAAAAGGGGGAGGAGTAGCTATACTCTACAAAACACAACTCCAAATTAGTACTTTAAATCTGACTTTTAACCTGGACAGTAATGCTGAAATAATTAGCTCCAAACTCCAAGTCAATACTACTAAAGCCATAAATATCATATGTGCATATCTCCCTCCTGGAAACAATATCAACACTCTCGAACACATCCTCAATTTTCTCTCTACCAATCTCCCGCAAGAAACACTAGTCTTAGGAGATTTTAACATCAATTGGTTCTCCTGCAACAGTACTAACCCCACCTCCCATATAAACCTATATGGATTTAAACAACTCATTAGTAGTCCTACAAGAACTAATAAAATCAACAATAAGGAAACCATCCTGGACTGGATTCTTACTAATACTCCCCAACAAACCTATCAATTAGGCACCCTTCCAGATGACCTAAGTGACCACTCATTAACTTATATCATTAGGCACAAATCAAACCTAAGACAAAATTGCAAAATAACTAGTAAAACATATTATTATGTGATACTTAGTTGTATGTTTGAATACTATTAGTATACTTTTTTTTTTTTTTATTTAAGCTGTCGTTTATGCACACTGAATATTATAGTATTATACCCTCTCATAGTGTTTTTATGGTGAATTTTTATACAATATTTTTATTTCTGTATGATTATTACATTACATTTTTATATCAATTAAATATAGGCTGGCTATTTATTAATAAATGTTAATTAGTAGGCGTTGCTTTACAATTAATTAATGTATCAATTTAGTTGACTATAAATGGACAGAACCTTGACTGCATACTTGTACTCTGAAGAAACCTGTTTATGTTGTGGGTGAAAGCGCTCAGTACATGGTTCATTTAAAGTATTTTGCTGTTGGTTTTTATTTTTATGAAGTGTGAGCAATAAACGTTACTGGATTTCCCAGGATATCGCCTTTTTGTTTTACAAATCAAACCTAGCCTTACCTACCACCTACAAAACACTACGATCAAAAAAACAATTCAACTCTGATCAGTTTCTTGCTGAACTAAGACAATGTAATTGGTCCCAACTAAAACACCTGCCACTGAATGATGCTGTTGAATACTTTAATTCTACATTCCTATCCATACTAGATAACCATGCCCCAAGTCGCACTATTAGAACCAAAGCTAAAACAGCACCCTAGCTAACCAACAATACTAAGCAAAAAATCACACTCAGAAATAAATCCTGGGATAAATGGCGTTCCACTTAGAACCTAACTGACCACCAAAACTTCAGAGAGCTTAGAAATAGTACAAAAAAAGCCATCCTGGCAGACAAAAGGAACTATTACTTTCAACTACAACAAACCACCAAAAAAGAACCTAAAAAATTTTGGGCTAATATTAATAATCTTCTATCCCAGGCCAGTCATTCACACCAAATCCCCAGGACTCCAATCCAAACAATCCTAAACAAATAGCTAATGACTTCAACTCTTTCTTCACCAATACTATCCAAACTCTAGCAAATCACCTACCTCCTGGCATCTCTAAATTACCCACACCTACTTTACACACTTCTCTTCCCATTTACCTTCAACCTGTATCTACCTCATTTATCTTATCCCTACTCCAGAAACTTAAACCCACCACACCCTCTGCAGACTAACTTCCTGCAGAATTTCTGCAGATAGGAGCTAAAGCCATTGCCTATCCCATCTCAATCCTGATTAATAGATCTATAAGGGAAGGAATTTTCCCTTCCATTTGGAAGATATCTTACATCATCCCACTGCACAAAGGGGGCAATTCTAATGACTTCTCTAACTTTCGTCCCATAGCATTGCTATCACCTATAGCCAAAATTATGGGAAAGTGTATCCATAAACAACTCCTTAACCACCTTCTCCATAACAACCTACTTGCTAACAGTCAACATGGATTTAGACCTTCTCACAGTACCACTACTGCATTACTCTCCTTCACTAACACTATCAACCATAACCGTAACAACACTAATCTATCATCTTCTATCTTCATAGATCTTTCAAAAGCTTTCAACATGGTTAATCACAAACTCCTTCTGCATATACTAAAATCTCTTTCAATTCATCCTTCTTCCTTATCCTGGTTTACATCTTACCTAGAAAACCATCAGCAGGCAGTACTTTGGAAAAACTCACTATCTAATCTCCTTTTTATCTCTTTAGGTGTACCTCAAGGGTCTATCCTTGGCCCACTCCTATTTTCTATATTTATTAACGACCTCCAATCAGCTATTCCAAACACTACTTGCATACAATATGCAGACGATTCCACTATAATCTGCACTGCTTCCTCTCAGACTGAACTCCTGTCACTTACCCAAAAAGCTTTTTCCACTGTTGAACACTGGTTCTCTGACCGTTGCCTACTCCTCAACCCCAAGAAAACAAAGTTGCTATTGTTCTCACCTACCCACAAATCAAGCTCTCTTAATTTCTCTATTACTTCCTCTGATAACACTCTGATTTCTCCTGATGCTACTACAAAACTACTTGGAATAACTATTGACAACAATCTCAATGTTGATTCTCATATAAACAACACAATAAAACTAATAAACAAAAAGATTGGTTCCCTTTATAGAATCAAACCATTCCTTACACCTGAAGCTTGGACCACCTTAGCTAGTTCTCATCTTATCTCTACCCTTCTATATGCTTCCACTATCTATACCAACCTCTCTAAAAATAACCTTAAGAAACTTGCTACATCTTATCATAATATTGCTCGATTTGCCACAGGATCCCTCTTCAGAACCCATCACTGTCATAACCTAAAACAACTAGGCTGGCTTGAACTTCCTAACAGGCTGATTTAGCAACAGCTCTTAACTGCTCACAAAATTCTATATCAGCCTTCTAAAACACCAATTCTCTCTAACCTCATTACACCTTATAATAACTTGAAACACCTACGCTCTTCAAACAAACTGCTGGTTAATATTACCATACCCAATAACTCTGCAGGTGACAGCCTTTTTTCTAACTCTGTTGGAAAAATGTGGAATAAACTGCCATCTGACACCTCATCTTTGTCTAGTCTTCCACTCTTTAAAAAACAGCTGAAAACACATCTTAATAACCACTGGCTTTGCTCCTGTAACAACCCAGATTAACCTTTTGCTCCTGTAACAATCCAGATTAACCTTCTTTTTCCTTTCCTCCTTAATTCCTCCTTACAGAACATCCTATAGACATATATATAAAAAAAATATATATATATTTTTTTATATATTTTAATTACTTTCTTTTTTCACCTTTTTCCATATTATATACTTATATTTTTAGAATCTGTATAGCAAATATCTACTGAACTTTGTTTATGTAATTTTCCTGCTATGACTATGCCTGACTGCAAGTATATCTCATGTTCTGACTAAATGTGTTAATAATTTTTTACCTTATATTGACTGTTTCTGTGAATTACTTGTAATTTCGTTGGAGCTTTTCTCCCCGGGCCTCCACTGAAAATGGACATATACCCAGTTGGACTAGCCCGGTCAACAAATGTAAAATAAATAAATAAAATAATGACAAACATTTAAGTTTAAGACTCCACATCCTTCAGAAAATTCATGCTAATGCAAAACCTATTATTCTATCAACTTTCTAAATTTGCAAGAGCAGTATTTAAAATCTGACCCTATTTGTCCCCCCATCATTTTAGGCTTTGTCCAGATTTCTTGCTCTAAGAGGTTGAAAGGTATGCTCTGTGTTACTATAGATAATGGCCTAAAGTTTGATAGTCACATAGCCTTAACAATCAAAAAAGTCCATATAAAACTTGGTGCTCTTTATCGGGCTAAATCATATCTCACCAATCATGCCAGACTCAACGCAGCTAGGACGCATCTCCTATCTACGTTACTTTATTGTTCACAAATATTCACTAACCTTCATAAATCAGACTTAAGCAACCTCAAATTTTGCTATAATAAAATTGCTAAATTTGCGTCAAACCTCCCACATAAATTACATCATTGTACTGCACTATAACATCTTGGCTGGATAGTTGCTCACTCTGTTATCCATAAACCTGACTAATGTCCAGCCCTATCTGACCTTGTTCAACCCTATACTAATCTGACCTCATTGCGGTCAGCCGATAAATTACTGCTCAATATTAGCAAATGCTGCAAATCTTATAACTTTCATGGTGATTCACTATATAACCACTCAGTATCTAAAACTTACACTTCCACAGCATATTCTATCTTGCCCTGATACTCATAACTTCAAATGGCACCTACTGGAATACTACTCAAATTAAGAAGTTATGTACTCACCATAACGTTCCATCTGAGTAGGTGGCTTCATTTGTCTGCAACCTGTGGGTCTTGGATCCGATATCGGATCCGAGATGGCAACTATTTATACAGCTATGGATCCGAGCTCCTAGCTCCTCCCCTCACCGATAATCCCCTGCCAACCTCAAATGACCTCAGATCAAGTTTGCCCTCCTATATACCTGAAAAGGTATCCCAACAGGAAAAGGCATGGAAAATACCATCATCTAACTCTTCTGAAGGTCAGGGGGAAGGAGGGGGGGGTGGTTGCAGACAAATGAAGCCACCTACTCAGATGGAACGTTATGGTGCGTACATAACTTCTTAATCTGGAGTAGGGATTTCATTTGTCAGCAACCTGTGGGTGGCCATCATGGAAGGATGTTCCGGAGCACTGCGGAGCCAAAGGATGCTCTCCCTCTGGAAATGACGTCCAGTTTGTAGTGGTTAATAAAGGTATGAGATGAGGCCCAAGTGGCTGCTGAGCAAATATCATCCAAGGGGACTCTAGATCTGAATGCAGTAGAAGTAGATATGGAGTGAGTGGAATGTGCATGAACCCTTTGAGGTGCGGGCCTCCCAGAAGTCTCATAAGCTAGAAGGATACATTGGGAAATCCAGTGTGATAAGGTGACCTTCGAAACGGCTTTACCTAAATTGAATTTGGCAAAGGAAATGAACAGCTGATCAGATTGTCTGTGACCAGCAGTCCTATGAATATAAAAACGCAGCTGCCTGTGCACATCTAACGAGTGCAGCTTGTATTCTCCTTTATTTTGATAATTAGGGAAGAAAACAGGAAGATTAATGGACTGATTGATATTGGTTTCTGAGGCCACCTTAGGTAGAAAGGACGGATTGGGCCTGAGGTACACTCTATCCTGATGAAAAACCAAGTAAGGGGGTTTTACGGAAAGAGCTTGAAGTTCCAAAACTCTTTTCGCAGAAGTGATGGCTACCAGGAATGCTGTTTTCCAAGACAGGTATTTAAGATCAGCCGAGGCAGCTGGTTCAAAAGGAGAAGCAGTCAAGGCCTGAAGAACTAGCGATAGGTCCCAAGGGGGTATGGCTTCTTTGATAGGGGGCCTGAGTAGAAAAGTACCCTTGAGGAAAGTTTTACATAGTTTAGCTGACATCAAAGGACCTGTCTCGTGTCCTACGTGGTAATGGGAGATGGCTGCCAATTGTACCTTGACTGTCGAACAGCTAGCCCCTTGCTGAAAAAGCCCGGTAAGGAAGTCCAAAACGGACGTTAGCGGAGCAGTGAAGGGGTCCAGATTATGATGTTCCGCCCAGATGGAGAAGTCTTTCCATTTACTGAGGTAAATCTTCCTGGTGGAAGGTTTATGCGCTGCCACCAAGATGGCTTTGACTGGTGAAGAGATACCGGGAGTCCTAATTAAGAGTGGAACTGGAGCAGCCAAGCTGTCAGCTTCAGGCTGTCCAGATTTGGGGTCGGTAAGCCTGATGGGTGGGAGATCAGATCCGGGCCGGGATCCAGAATCCAGGGAGTATTCACCAAGTGAGACCACAGGTAAGGGAACCAAGTTTGTCGAGGCCAGAATGGGGCAATGAGGATCATTTTGCTCCCCAACCGAGAGGCTTTCTGTAACATCTTTAGCATCAGGGGTGGAGGAGGATAGGCATAAAGTAGACCAGGTGGCCAAGCATGCACTAGAGCGTCTCTCGGGGCTTCCCCTGGTGGGGGAATCAGGGTGAAGAAGTTGTCGCATTTCGTATTTGAGGGAGAGGCAAAAATATTGCAGCAGGGTTGCCCCCATTTTGCAAAAATCCGCTTCGCTACTCGGGAGTTGAAAGACCACTCGTAAGGGGAAAGAATAGTGCGGCTGAGTTTGCCCGGCAGAATGTTGGACCGTCTCGGAATGTGCGTTGCGATCAGAAAGCGGTTGGTGGAGATCATCCATTCCCACACTCTCATGGCCTCTCGGCAGAGAGGGTAAGACCTGGTTCCCCCCTGTTTGTTGATATACCAGACAACTGACATGTTGTCCATCTGTATCACAATAGTTCCTATGGGAAGAAGGTTGTGAAGTGCTTGCAACGCCAACAGCACTGCCCTCATCTCCAGAACATTGATATGCAGGGAGGTCTCTGTGTCGTTCCATGTGCCTTGGACTGTTCTGCCTGAGCAATGCCCCCCCCACCCGAGGCGAGAAGCGTCCGTGGTCACCGTGACGAGAGGAGGTGGAGCACAGAAGGGGCGACCTGTATGGAGGTCTGGGGAATGAAGCCACCATAACAGGGCCATCCTGCAAGCCTTGCTGATACAGACAGGGTGATTGAGAGGAAGAAGCTGAAAGGACCACTGTACTTGAAGGGTCCACTGTAGTAACCTCATGTTTAGGTGAGCGCATGGAAGGAGTGCAATTGCCGCTGCCATAGAGCCCAGTGCTCTCAGGACCAATTCCGCGGGTGGAGCTTCTGATTGGAGGATGGCCCGCACATGTAAACTCAGATTCTGTAGTCGTTCCGGAGTGAGGTAGGCTCACAGACTTCTCGTATCTAATCTGGCCCCTATGAAGTCTATCACTTGTGTCGGAGCAAAGGAGGATTTGTCCATATTGATCGTGATGCCTAACTGGGGGGCTAGGCGAAGAAAAAAATCTCTGGCTGAGCAGAGTAGATGCCTTGTTGGGACGGTCAGGAGCCAGTCGTCCAGGTACGGGAAGACCTGCATTCCCTGAAGACTCAGGTGGGCTGCTATCACTGCTAAAACTTTGGTGAACACCCTGGGGGCTGTGGTGAGGCCAAAGGGAAGGACCCTGAACTGATAGTGGCTGGCTCTCAGCCATAAGTGGAGAAACCTCCTGGATCATCTGTCCATTAAGATGTGGTAGTACGCATCCTTGAGGTCTACTGAGCACATCCAGTCATTCTCCCGCAACAGGGGGAGAATGGATTGAAGAGTGACCATTCGGAATTTCTCCTTGGTTACAGACAGGTTCAAGAGGGAAAGGTCTAGAATTGGTCTCAGGTCCCCATTCTTTTTTGGCACCAGAAAGAACCTGGAGTAAAACCCTAATCCGAGCTGATCTGGGGGGACGGGTTGGATGGCCCTTTTTTCTAGCAGCTACTGGATTTCTGTGGCTGCAGCCTCCCTCTGATTGGGTGGTACATCGGGGAGGTTCTTGAGTCTGGAAACTTGTAGCATAGGGATTTTGTAACCTCTGGATATAATCCGAAGCACCCAGCGGTCTGACGTAATGGACTCCCATGCCGCCAGGTGCCACGAGAAGCGCCCCTCGACTGCCTCCAGAGTGGAGCAGTCGGGCAACCCTTCAGGGCTGTTGTGTGGGCCAATCAGAAAAGGATTCTCTGGACCCAAAATTTCTCGGTGCCCCTCTGCCTCTAGGACGGCATCCTCCTTGTCCTCCTCTGTCACGGAAGGACTGGTTGTCCGGAGCAGGTTGGGAATGTTGCGATTTCCAGAACCACATCTTCTTCTGTCCCTTTTGGTTCTTGGAAAAGGACCTCTGGGGAGCAGAGAAGCGGACTCCGATGGCAGACAACATCTTACCGTCCTTCTCGCTCTGGACAAGTGTCTCGTGAACGGTCTTGCCAAACAAAGCAGAACCATCAAAGGGGGCATTCGCAAAGGACGCCTTGAAGGGCTCCGTGAAGTCACAATGTCAGAGCCAGGCCTGGCGTCTCATAACTAGGCCCGCTCCGCTAGCTCTAGCGGCTCCCTCAGTTGCATGAGACAAAAGCCGTATAGAGGTATTAGAAACAGATCTCAGAGTAGCCATAGGAGTGGAGTACAATTGCTTGTCCTCCACCGACATGGACTCCGGGGGGGGGGGGGGGCAGTGTATTTTTTAATAAGATCCTGTTGCATCCTGATGACATGTGCCATGTAGTTCAGAGACCTTACTGAGAAGGTCGCTGAACTGAATACCCGCTTCCCAAGGTGATCCATCAAGCGAGACTCCTTGCTCGGAGGATGGACCGAGGGGCTCTCCTGAGCTAGTTCCCTCTTAGTGGCTGCCGCCATCAACATGGCATCTACAGGGGGACCCTTGCTCCAGTGGGGCCGATCTGCGGGGGGGCTCAAAATCCTATCTGGGCACTTGGGAATAGGCTCCACAGCGTCCAGCTCCTTCCACGCCCTGGTGGTCACAAGGTCCACCAGGGGGTCGGCCGGAGGGGACACCAAAGAGGTAGACGGGCCTGCTTCGAATGCCTCCACGAACACGGACTCATCGAAGGAAGCCTTGGGGTCAGCCCCCCCCCGAGCCTAAGCATTTCCATGATGTCTCCAAAGGAGACATCCTCAGGGGGTGACCTTGGGGAGCCTTCCCCTTCATCCAAGTCTGTGCCCTCTGTTAAGGACTCGGGGGAGTCCACGTGCCTCCTCTTACACTTATGCTTGCGAGGCACTTCCTTGGGGGGGGCTGTCCGAGGAGGTCTCACCAGCAATGTCCTGTTCCAAAGGAACAACCTGGGACATCAAAGCAGGCTGTCCCTGTGGCCAGGTGATGGAAGCCTGACCCAGCAGAGAGGGAGTGCAGGGCGGAGCCGAGACAAGGGCCGGAGGTCTGGATGCTCTCGACAGAGCCCTCTCCACTACATCGAAGGCTGAGGGGGAGCCACTCTCCCTGGGCTCCAAGAGCTGACTCCCACTCGGATCCAATGAAGGGATGACCGTCGGATCCAAGGGACCAGTGTGCTCTGACCTGGCAGAGCCGAAGGCACACTGAATCCCTCGGATCCGAAGCTCGGGCCACGGCTCCGAGAGGTCGGATCCGACGATGGAACAGACTCAAGGGTAGGGTTGGATCCGAAGTACCCAGTACTGTTGGTGCCGACCCACCCTCGGCTCCAATGCTGCTCGGCTCCATGTGCTCTGAACCCGGAAAGCGGGTTGGAAAAGGAGCTATCGGAGCAAAAAAGGGTGTCGAGCTCTCCCCCTCGAAGGGGGGGGGGGGCAGGAGCACTCCCATCTGCAGCTGGGTCTGGATGAACCTTCTCATCATCCGGTCCTAGTCTGCATCAGACAGGCTGTAGGTGGATCTCGACGAGGCCACCGAGGCAGGCCTGGAGTGCCGCCTCGATGACCTCGACGGAGATCGGGTCTCCTCCTCCGCCGGTCCAGGGGAGAAGCAAGGTGATCGGAGCCGAGGAGGAGGAGACCTGGAAGCCATAGAGGGAGAAGCCCGCTTAGCTGGGGGGGGCCGAAGCGGAGGCCTCAGCCCGCCGCTTGTGGTGCTTCTCCCTCCGTTTCTCCCTCCTGGCCTCCCGGTCCTCCGGTGCTTTAGTGGGAGTTTGAAATCTGGCCGGAGGAAGGCCAGGCTGGGGAGGTGCCATGGGAGTAGCAGAGGCTGAAGCCGACTCCGGGGGCAAAAGTCCCGCCAGGACCAGCTTCGACCGCCGCTCTTTCAGTGCCCTAGGGTTGAACCCTGCACAAATCGTGCATCCTGAGGACAGGTGTTCAACCCAAGGCACCGAACACTCCGAGTGTGGCCATCCACTGGGGAGAGCTTATGGCCACACTCGGTGCATTTAGAAAAAAATAGGCTTTGGGGCCTCAGAAATGTCCCAAAACTAAGAAACACTACTCATGCACACAAGGCCCCAAACGCAAACACACACAATCACACATTAACGACCAGCGAGGGCAGGGTAACACTAAATATTTTTAAAAAAAAAAAAGAAGAACTAAAGGGAAGCCTGATACACACACACACTAAATACTGACAGAAAAAAGGGGGCTAAAGAGATAAAATAGCAACACTTATCTCGAAATCGCCAGGAGCTCAAAATTCAGCTGACACACTCTAGAGTGGCAAACTAGATCTGGGGTCATTTGGGGTTGGCAGGGGATTATGGGTGAGGGGAGGAGCTAGGAGCTTGGATCCATAGCTGTATAAATAGTTGCCGGCTCGGATCCGATATCGGATCCAAGACCCACAGGCTGCTGACAAATCAAGTCCCTACTCCAGATCACTGGTTATGTTCTTGCACTTCCTCTGGCTAAGTTATCTCCACTCTGCTCTTCTGTCATGCTGTTATTTCCTTGCTCTTATGCTTAGACTGAGTAGCCTATGAATGACATCATTGGTCAATCCTACACTAAAAAAAGCCTTACTATTTTACCACGTAATTTGAACTCTAATACACTGATACGTATATTTTTGACTTTTTTCTTATTGTTGTTATATCTGTACCATGTTTATTTTTATCAATACTTATTTGTACAATGGGTGTATTTTTTTTCATTTTTAACTTTCGCAACCATTGCTTGATCTCCACTGAAAATGGGCTTGCTGCCCAGTTGGACAATACCCAGTAAACAAATGTAAATAAATAAATATTGTTCTTAATATGGTTTGTAATACTTTGGAACTTCTCTCCCCAGCCTCCACTGAAAATGGAGTTTAAATGTTAATTATTAAATAATGCTCTGTATTCTCCAGTTATACTACAGAAAAATTATTACTTGTTCAGTGTCTGCTATAAAGTTATTTTCCCCTTGGGACAGAAATGCCTACTCTGCTTTATCTGCCATAGTTCTGCCTCCAGGTCACATTTAGTCAACTGGCAGAGGTATAGACAGGCATATTCAATGTCCTCAAATGATCATTTTTTTCCCATCAACTCACAAAAGTGAGGCTTAGATAGACAAAAAGATGTATATAACTGTCTACACTGACAGGTACAAGAAAATTGTGTATGCATTGTGCTTACAAATGAGAACTAATTTGAAAAATAACCCATTTAGTTTGCTGTGGGGGTGTGCAACAATTTTAAAAGATCCAACGGTCCTTCAGAGTCTAAGGGGCTGCATTTAGAGATGTATACACGGTTTGAACATGAGGCAGAGGCAACAATATAAGATTGAGAGTACAAAAAAAAAAAAAAATTTTTTGTCTACACCCCTGACACTTGGTATTTCAAGCTTTCTGTTCCTGTTTGTACCTGTCAATAGATCACCAATTTTCTAACCAATAAGAAACAGCAGGTGAAACTGGGGGAATTTACATCTAGTTAGATCAATACAGGTGCCCCCCAGGGATGTGTGCTCTCCCCATTACTATTCTCCCTCTACACTAATGACTGCAACTCTACGGACCCCTCTATAAAACTTATTAAATACACAGATGATACAACTACCATCGGGCTCATCAATAATGGTGATGAGTCTGCAAACAGATGGGAGGTTGAGCAGCTGGCCCTTTGGTGTAGGTAGAATAATCTGGGACTGAACACTCTTAAAACTGTGGAAATGACAGTGGACTTTAGGAGTGGTACTACAATATTATCCCCCTCTTTGTATTTAATATTGCTGTGTTAGTTGTGGAATCTTTCAAGTTTTTGGGATCTATAATCTCCTAGGACTTGAAGTGGGAGACCAATATAGGGTCCATCATACAAAAGGCACAACAAGGAATGTACTTTCTGCGACAGCTGAGGAAGTTCAACATCTCACAAGAACTGTTGATTCAGTTCTATACAGCAGTCATAGAGTCTGCTCTCAGCTCATCTGTAACAGTGTGGTTTGGATCTCTGTCTAATCATGACAAAAATAGGTTACATCGAATAGTCAGGTCTGCCAAAAATATCACTGGTGCTAGCTTGCTCTCCTTACAGGACCTGTACTATTCCAGAATCAAGAAAAGGGCATGGAAAATCATCACCGACCCCTCACATCCAGGCCACCATCTTTTTGAACTATTACCATCACCCAGGTGTTATAGATTAATACACACAAAAACAAATAGATATAAGAACAGTTTTTTCCCACAGGCCATCAAGTTCATAAATGGTTAACTCAGGTTATTAGGCTGGAGTATTATTTTCCCAAGCCTTCGAGGATTCTACAGTATTGTTTACATGCTGTTAATACTTGTTTCTTTCAGAGTTTATTTCAGTATTTCTTGCACTGTGTTGCACTTTGCACCTTGTATGTATATGTGTATTTACTTTTTTGTCATGTACTTAATATCTGCATGTATGTCGTTTGTCTTTTCCATAGGTAGGTACTAGGCTATCGGCCCAAGGGCCTAAGTAAGCCTAGCCAAAAAGGTTCCCTGGCTTACGCCACCCAAGAAAGTTAATATCCTGTACCCCCTGTTGAGCAGAGCCACATAAGTGATCACCGGGGTATATTTCCTATTTCCCATCCACTCATCAAGATTTTTCTTAAAGAGTGCTAATGAGGAACTTTGCTTGACATAGATTGGTAGCTTGATCCAGAGTATAGGAAGTCTATGGGACAGGAATCTATCCCTCCAGCATGTCCTGTTTATTGTAGTGACAAGGTTCAAGTCCCTAGAGCTTGTAGCTCGGAGGGATTGGGATTTCTTTAGGTGTACCATGCTCAACAGCTCTGGGTTTAACATAGCTTTATATATTAGGCAGACATCTCCTTGGAGTAGACAATATGCTACAGAGTAAAGCTGGAGTTTTCTAAGAGTTTTCTAAGATGGTCAGTGTAGGGCATCTGTTTGAGGTCAGTAATCCTCTTTGTGAGGTACTTCTGTGGCCTTTCCAGCTGCTGCAAATGTCTTGTGAGGTACATTTCAAAAGAGGCATTGTACTCTATATAATGGGTCTAATGAGTGCCGAGTAGAGGGAAACAATGACCTCTTTTTTTCCTGGATGAGAATCCTTTTGTGATGAGGTGTGCCACATAGAAGGATTTCCTGCCTACTGTGGCAATGTGATTACCAAAGGAGAGACTACTGTCCACCTGGGTCCCACGGTCTCTTATCACACATTCGGCATTAAGCAGACTGCTGTTTATGTGGTAGTTCATGGATACAGAGGGGATGACAATGCACTTTTTGGCATTGAGCTCGAGGCCATGCCCCTGACATCAGGCATCTGTCTCAGTGAGGCGCTTCTGTAGGATATCCATATCATTTGGGGACTTGACTATGGTTCCTAGTTTGCAGTCATCTGTGATCTTTGTTAGCCAGAAGCCTTCTGTGTTAGCCTGTACTTCCGAGAACTACATACCAACAGGACAGGTCCCAGGAGTGAACCCTGTGGTACTCCACTTGTCACTGGTTTGAAGTCAGATTTACAGTGTGGGATCTGTCAGTGAGCCAGTTGGCAACCCATCTTGTGATGTAGGGATTTATACCTACTTTAGTGAGTTTAGCTATAATTCTAGAATGGGGGATGGTCGAAAGCCTTTGCGAGGTCAAGATAGGCTGTGTGAACTACCTTACCCTCATCTACGGCTTTGGTGACTGCCTCAAAGAAGTCGATCAGGTTCAGAAAGCATGATCTGCCTTTCACAAGCCTGAACTGGGTGGGGTCCAGAATCTGGAGGTTACCAATGCCTTTTTTTATGAGTTCCATGATAATACGTTCCATGGCCTTGCAGATCAGGCTCATCAGGCTAAAAGTTAGTTCCCAGATAGATAGTTCCCAGGATCAGTGGTGGCTCCCCCTTTGTGGAGTGGAATAACTGTTGCTGTGTGCCATTCAGTGGGCACAAAGCCTGATGTGAGACTATGATTGAACATGGTGCTTAGGTGGGGGGGCCAGTTCGTTCTGAAGTTCATGTAAAACACAGCCTGGGATATTGTCTGGTCCCATGGATGTTGTGTTTCTGGTTTTAAAGTGTGCAGATTTTACCTGCATAGATGTGATTACAGGGACTCTGCATTCTTCCTGCATAGATATGGGCCCTTTAGGGGGTGAGAGGGGGGTAAAGTTATCACTGAACCTGTCGGGATGATGGCAATATCAGTTGGTTCTGTAATTTATGTGCCGTTGTGCTGTAACTTAGAGCAGATCTGGGTGTTGCCATTGAGATTCTTGACATAGATATAGAATGCTTTGTGTTTTCCCTTAGAATCAGTGGCAATTTTGTTTTCATAGCTAGCTTTGGAGGATCTTCTAAGGGATCTCAGCTTCTTACTGAAGCTGACCACGGAGCTCCTCCACTCATGGGATTTTACTCTCTTTTGCAACAGTTTCTTCCCTCTGTTGTAGAGTTTGTTTATGGCAGGGGACCACCAGATTGGCTTCCTTTTTTTGGAGATAGCGTCTTGGCTCTGTTTGGGATACCATGATCCATGCACTCGTGTATGTGCATATAGAATGCATTTCTGTAGGATTCAGCAGTAGTAACTGTATTGTCCATCTGCATGGGTGTCATGAAGTCTGCTACTTCTGTCTTAAGAAGCATGAAGTTGGCTTTGGAGAATTTTTTATCGTGGTTTCCTTAATGGTGGATGGGGGGGATGCAGATATCTAGGGTGATTAGCTTATGGTCGGAACTGACCAATAAGGAGTTGTCTTCAGGTGTGGAACACCAGTCACTCATGTTGGTAATGACTAGGTCTAGGATATTGTTGCCTCTGATGGGGGTGTGGATAAGCTGATCCAAGGCATTGGAATTTATGAATTCCAGAAAGCGTTGAGCGAAGGAGTTGGTACATGAGTAGTTTTCCCAGTTAATGGTGGTGTAGTTGAAATTGCCCATTATTAGGGTGTTTGGTTGAACCCTAATATTTTCCAGTATATCAAGAAAAGAGGAGTGGGAGTCCTGGGGCATGGTGGGGGATCTGTAGCAAGCTAGAATTTGGAATTGAATTTTGCCCAGAGTTAGTTGCACTTGGATAACATTGGATGCATTATGCTGCACAACTAGCCTGGAGGTGTGGATATCCTTAATGAATATGGACACACCTCCGCCTTTGGTTTTCTGGTCCAGGTTAGATGGCCGAAAAGTGTGGTATGAGTTATAGCCTGGTAATGCAGGGGTGCTCTCTAGAGCCTTGAACCATGTCTCAGTCACTGCACAGACATCGATGTTCTTCATTTTAAGGAGTGCCTCGAGTGAGTGCATTAATAGTTGTATGCATGTTGTTTATGTTATTCATACTTGGAAAGTCACTGAAATGGGAGTCAAATTCCTTGTATGAATGCATAATTGGCCAATAAATGTGATTCTGATTCTGGTATAGTCTTGAGAAATAATGATGTTTCCAAACTGAAGGAAGAACATCTCATAGTTTTCTTTGTGATCCTCCAGTATGTTGAAGGTGTCTTCCCCACTTACATTAACTGGGTGACATAAGGGAAACGT
This sequence comes from Protopterus annectens, assembly GCF_019279795.1. Taxonomy (NCBI): domain Eukaryota; kingdom Metazoa; phylum Chordata; order Ceratodontiformes; family Protopteridae; genus Protopterus; species Protopterus annectens. Next base: position 953,398,925 of record NC_056734.1, on the reverse strand, counting down.
ACTTCAAGCAGAGCAACCTTTGCATGACTGTATGCTGCTTCCTCTTTCCATAATAAATACTATACTGATTCCTTGCATATACTCTTCCACCTCTACATTTAATAATGTTTTTTCATCCTACAATCTAATTTATAATAATTTAAAGAATACATGTGGTATGGTTAATGTACATGATGTATGCCCAAATTATTCGAATGTGATTTGTAGGGCTGTGAGGCTAAGGTACAGACCCTGGGATTATGAAATAATCCCTACCACTCACATAAACTGCTTATCACAGGTATATGAATTTACATGAACATTTAAAATGCAATTCGGAGACATGTTAAGCTGGAATGGTGAAGACATTATTATCAGCTAATTTGCATGTCTCAGTTGTTAGTAATTGCCCCCACTGCTAAACAGCACTAATTACTACTGGTGACCCATGCATTGTGTAAACCCAACATATATGACTTCAAAATTATACCCTCTCCAAGCTATAATATCCGTAATGACCATATAAAGAGAAAAGGTGGTGGCATTTCTTTAATATATTATCAACAACAAACACATTTCCTCCTAAAAACAAACCAATTTAAAAATTCAGCTCAGCAGACATTCTTATTACATTCCTAAAATAAATGCATGTATTACTGTCCTTTACATCTATCCTGGTGATAATATAGCTACACTGGAATATATCCCACACTGAATATCTTACAGTTTCACAAGAAATAATGCTATTATGTGATGCAAATATTAATTGGTTGGACATAACCTCTAATTTCCCTACATCTAGCATGAACTTACACAGTTTCACACAGCTAATTAATAGCCCCACACATTACAGCAAGACATCAAACTCCTTATTAGACTGGATCCTAGTATTAGACTCTAGTAAATTCACCAGCACTTGCACAATGTGAAACTCCTCGACTTGGCCAAGGCCTTCGACACAATCCCACACTCAGGCATTACCAATAAACTTAGAAAACTGAATGCAAAATCCTTTGTTGTAAGATGGGTTGCCAAATGGCTCACAAACCGGTCACACACTATCAAAGTGGGTGGCTTCATATCAACCAGATAACCTGTCACCAGCGGGCTGCCACAAAAGTCAGTGCGGGCCCCGCTACTGTTTGGTATATACTTCTCATAAGTTTAGGTCAAAACTAAGGGGTTGTGGCTGACCATGTTTGTGGATGACTGCAAAATGGGTGCAATTATTGAATCCCAAATGATATCAGTGTACTTCAGGAGGGTATTATGCAGACCAATGACTGTCGTCTTAGTCACGGTCTCAAACTAAATGCAAAGAAATGCATTATCAATCCCTTTGGTAAAAACAATGTCCCTTCACACTATAAAATTAACAACAATACCCTATGCACCTATGAAGTGGTAAAGGATCTGGGATCACAAGTAGACTGCCACCTTAACTTTGAACAACATGAGTCTACTGTAGTAAAGGAAGGCTTTCTACGTAGCACACTTAACTAGCAAAGGCATCACCTCTAGAGTAAAGGAGGTTATAATCCTTTTATACTCATAACTAATCTGGCCATAATCGAGTATAATGCCCCTTTTGGCATGTACCGTACATAGCACCTGCAACAATTGTAGAGACCTCAGCGGTTTCTAACAGAGAAGTTCAAGGGACTCCAGCATGCGTCTTACACAGACTAAAGTCCATGTCATTATACTCATAATTGTACAGACTTCTTAGGGAGACTTATGCCTGGCTTACAGGGCAATCTCCAACCCAAACCTAATGAATTTTCTTCACATCTGTAAATCAAACGAGACTAGAGTCACCCATTCCAGGGACCTAAACATGGCCTACGACTTGAACAGGAAATGCTAGATGTACAGATTTGTCTCCCAGCAACTGCTGTGTCTTTGAAATAGACTGCCAATTCATGTGAAGCAAAGCACCTCTATGACACTGTTCAAAAGGAATATGTATAAAGAGAGAAACGGTTTCAGGTAAAACCCAGGTGCACAAAACCAGAACTATATATAACCAAAAATACACCAAGGTACCACACAATAACGTCTTTAATAACACAAAAAAATAAATAAGAACAGTGGTGAGCGCTTTCGCAAAACTAATTGCTTCATCAGACAAGAAAATAAAACACTTGATTGCTTATATACAGATGGAACCATTGACTCAATCACTGATGTCATAGGTCAATTAAGGCATTAAAGCTATATAAAACTTATAAATGTATAAATGTAGAAAAGGCTACATATAGAGAAAACTGCATATAAAAGACACACATAAAATGCTGCATGTAAATGCATATAAAAACTGCATACAAAAACTATATACAAAACTGTTGGTAAAAGACCTAAGTAATGTGCACAGATATAAACTCCATAAATACTGTAGCTATGAAAAACATAGATAAAAATAAAAGGCTAAAAATCTGGATCTAGTCATAAAATCTATCTACAATATGTATGTATAACTAAAAGTAGTCTCTGTCTCTAAAATATGAATAAATATAAATATAAGTGTAATGGGTGTATGAGGTGCCTAAAATTAAACATGTTTGAGGCGTCTTGCTTTCAAGAAAGGAACCAAGGAAGTAGAGCCATTAAGGCCTTGATATTTATCTGCATTCAATTTAATGATCCATCTCTGTTCACAGCTTTCAGTAAAATTATCTATATCCCCTCCTCTAATGTTTTTGTGTATGCGCTGTAGCACAAAAAACTTAAAATAATGTGAATTATCTGTATTAATAATATGCTAGGCGAGTGCATTAGTGGGTTTCTTATTTTTGACATCACGAAGATGTTCTAGAATTCTGTCTTTAAGAAATCTGTTTGTTTTACCCACATAAAACACCGGACATTTCTGACAAAAACAATAATAGACAACATCAGTGCTCTTGCAATCAGCATAAGTATTAAGCTGTAACTGAAAATGCTTGGTGGGGTGGACATAGGTATTTATACTGTGAATATAGGGGCAGGCACTGCATGACCTGCAAGGAAAAGTGCCCTGACGTGAAGAAGGGATGGCTTTCTTAGGCACATCCTTGTTACATAACTGTTTCTTGAATGACATATTGTTCTTGAAACTGAATCGTGGATCTTTACAGGTGATAACCTGCAACTGTGGTACCTCTTGTAATAGGTGCCAATATTTCTTAATGACGTCAACATATTGGTTGACGTCACTTGCAAACTGTAACTTTACTCTAAATTCATTATGTGGCCTAGAGTTTATGTTAGATGGATTATTACATGGAACTACCTCATTGTTGTTAAAATAAGGTCTACATTTAGCTGATCTCATATGCCATGCATCAGATATAGTTTTATCAATTTCATCAGGTTGGAATCCTCTAGCTATAAACTCAAATTTTAAATTATTTAATGCTAGTAATGCATCCTCATCATCATCATGTAATCTTAATGTCCTATAAACTTGCCCTTTTAATACATTTCTTGGGATGTGCCTGGGATGCATACTAGTTTTGTGTAGGTGTGTGTTCTTTCTGGTTGGTTTGTGGAAGATTCTACTCTTGAAGCAGTTAAATTCAGCTTTAGCTAGATGTACATCAAGAAAATCAATCTCAGCTGCAGATAGCCGGTATGTGAATTTTAAAAAGTCAGTGGTGATATACAGATAATCAACAAAGGATGCAAAATCTAAACCATTGCCATTCCATAAAATAAAAACATCATCCACAAAACGTACATACCATAACACTTGATGTAAGAAAGGATTCAAACCAGAGAGTATATGTGTTTCTCCCCAGCAGACTAGCGCAAGGTTGGCGTAGCTATTTGCACAAGGAGTGCCCATAGCCACGCCAACCTGTTGCAGGAAAAATTTCTCTTCAAACATAACATTATTCTCTAATATAATTTCTGAGAGACTGCATATAAGTTGTATCTTACTATCTGAAAAACATATATTTGTTGACAGGAAATTTCTAACCATTTCAATACCCCAAGTATTAGGGATACTAGTAAATAATGACTCAATGTCCATTGTAATCAATACAAAATCAGTGTCATTGGTAATAGTGTCCATCCTGTTGTGTAACCTTTCAAGGAACATTTTAGTATCTCTTAGAATGGTATGACAATTCTCTAATAATCCATGTATTGTACCTTCAACAAAGATGGATAAGGGCTCGATGCACCACCCAGCCCCTGACACTATGGGACGCATTGGTGGTGAAACCAGGTCTTTATGTACCTTAGGTAAACCATAAATTCCAGGTATAGTGGGTTTGAGAACATTAAAATACTTAAATAACGGTTCGTCTATCAATCCAGTAATAAGAAGATCAAACATAAGAAATGACACTTTATCAATAATAGCATTGACCATAATTTTAGACTGATTTATAAGTTTCATTGTTAAGTAAAAGTTTATACATTTGTTGTAGATACAATTGTTTATCTAATAAAACAATGCCTCCTCCTTTATCAGCCTGTTTAATAACTAATGACTGCAAATTCTTTAGCTCTTGTAAGGCTCTTTGTTCATTAGGAGTGAGATTACTAAAGTAATATTCACTAGAATCATGCTCACCTATGTCCCTGAAATATAGTTCACAGATATCTAATATGTAGCCTTTTCTACATTTATAAGTTTTATATAGCTTTAATGCCTTAATTGACCTATGACATCAGTGATTGAGTCAATGGTTCCATCTGTATATAAGCAATGGAGTGTTTTATTTTCTTGTCTGATGAAGCAATCAGTTTTGCGAAAGTGCTCACCAGTGTTCTTATTTATTTTTTTGTGTTATTAAAGACGCTATTGTGTGGTACCTCGGTGTATTTTTGGTTATATATACTGTTCAAAAGGAACCTGGACGAATGGATGGTGCACTGTAAATTCCTAGTGGGGATAGTACCCACAACCCTCCTGAACATGGGCAGCCATTACTAAATATAATCCGGGGAACTGACTAGAGTATCATTGGTTTTACATTCGGATGAAATGACTAGGCTTAAAATGACCTCTGGGTCGATATCCAGCGTAGTATCCTTCTATGATCTCTCAGCAACCATCTCCCAATCTATACAACCAGACATCTCACACATCCACTTTAACAGCATGTTTATAAAACAACATGCAACCTGTCTACAGAAATTGTCATTACTGCTCTATTAACTGGAACATCCTAAAAATGCTCCCTTAGATGACGCTGTAAATGAATTCAATACAGCTTTTCTAAATAGCCAAGCTCCTCCTAGAATGAAAAGACTAAACACAAATAATGTAATTTGGCTATCCAAAAATAGTAGAATACTAATGCAGGATAGAGAAAAAGTTTGGCAAGAATGGCAAAAATATGATACACAGTATCTCAAAAACGTCAGAATCCTTCACACTGGTAATAATGAGCAAATAAATGATGACAAAAATATAGTATAACAACTTTCAGAACAATTGTAAACACAATCCTAAAAACTTCTGGACAGCCATTAAAGAAATCTTACATCCCTGCCAGAAATTCAGTCCTAGCCCTCTCTTAATAATTCACCACTTGAAACTGCAATACAATTTAACTTTTATTTCATAGATGGTTCAGCATCCCTAACCAAAGGATTCACCGACATCCAATCCCAACCCTGCCCATCAGCCACATATCACCACATCCACTTTCACATTCAAACCTGTGCCCTTCATCCTATATAAAATTACTTTTAAACAAACTCAAACTATGCTCTTCTTCAGCTGATGAACTTCCAAATGAGAACCATAAAACAGCTGCCCATACATTGCCTATCCTTATAAGCAGGTCAGTCCAGGAATTCCACATCCCTTCTTCTATGGAAAAAGTCACACATTATCTCTCTGCACAAAGGGGAAATTTCAAAAGAAATTACTAACTTTAGACCTATAGCAATCTTACTCCCCCAAATACTTGAAAAATGTATTAAAAAACTACAATTTTTTTCTCCTGCAGGAAGAACTCCAATCCCCCTAACAAGTTGGCCAAACAATTTGGCCTCAGTCTTTCCCATAGTACTAACACTGCACTTCTAACCTTTACAGATGCTGTCAATAAAGTCAGAGATAACAGCAAACATGTATCTTCCTTACTTCAAAACATGTCTAAAGCCTTCATCAGTTTGTCACATCAAACTTCTACTTCAAATGCCCTCACTAGGTCTATCTCAGCTGGTTCAAAAGTTACCTGTCCGGTAGGTATCAAGTCAGTAAAATGACACTTCACCCTCTCTCCATATCTCCCTGTCAGAACTGGTGTACTCCAAGGCTCTATCCTTGGTCACCTGCTCTTTAACATTCTCACCAATACCCTCTATAATTCCATACAACAGGCCTCCGTAATACAATAAGCAGATGGCTACAAACTCATATGCATATCT